>NW_022639554.1:1014740-1035409 GCF_010583005.1 Odontomachus brunneus | reverse complement strand
GAGAGAGAGAGAGAGAGAGAGAGAGAGAGAGAGAGAGAGAGAGAGAGAGAAAGAGAGAGAGAGATTAAAAGTCAGCAGAAAAATATTATAAAATAAAGTATAAATATTATAAAATAAATATAAATATATAAATATATAATATAAACATTATAAAAGTATAAATATTATAAAAAAAAATATATAAAATAAATTATAAAACTATAATATATAAAGTAAAAATGTGTTGTTATTCAACTGTATCGTATAAATTACGTTTTTATACAGAAGATATAAGAGAGATATAGAAATATTAGAATCTTTTATTAAAATCTTCTCTTGTAGGTACTGTGCGGGCAACGCACATCCTCAGTTTCGAGATTTTATTTCGCTATAGAGAGATTTTACTTCTCCCGAATTTGACTGAACAATTACGTGAAGATCTAAACATAATGGAGGCGCGTGTAAACCGTGGAATGCCGACATCCTCGAGCGGTTCCTACGACGAATTTATGTGGCGCGTTAAAGTGACGCCTTGGCTGTGACGCCCACGACGTCGCGTCTCTCTCTCTCTCTCTCTCTCTCTCTCTCTCTCTCTCTCTCTCTCTCTCTGTCGATCTCGTGTCGCAGGATTTGCTTTCGCGTCCAACCCGCTGTCGTCGCAACGACCCCGACGACGATCCCGAGGGAGAGGCGACGGGCAATAACGACGGCAGGATTAAACTCGTTGCGACGGCCGCTCGTCAGGATAGCCGCGCGTAAGTGGGCACTTACGAGCACCACGCTCCATTGACGCCGCTAACGGCCGCGGGGTGTCCTGGAACGGTCGTTCCGCGAGAACCCGCCTCCTGGTAAGTGCGCATCGGGTCGCATCGGAGGTTTAAACGTATGCCAGATTCTGCGAGGAGAAGCAGAAGAAGAAGAAGAAGTCGAGATTTCTTTGGCGCGCAATTGGATTACTTTCTTGACGCCAAACTCTCTCGGGGTGAATTTGAGGGAGAAGGAGAGAGAAAGAGGGAAGAGGATTCCGAAGAGCGGATTCCCGAGCGACCTTTGTTGGTGCGTCCCTTCTTTTCGAACAAATGAGGATTTTAAGCGGCGGTTTAAGCCGAACAATTATACTCGAGCGAAAGGTCGCCGAAGAACTCGAGGCGAGCCGTCCCAAGTATGTTGCACAAGACCGGCACGGAAGTCGCGGACCTCTTTGAGGCCTCTGAATGACAGAAATAAGGTGGCATCATCCCATTGAAGAATGAGGCGAAATTGTTTGGCGGGATGGACAAAGTGGATCGAATGGGCGTGATTGGAGGATATGCCACGTCAAAACGTCACAGGAATGTTACGGCGTCGGGAATTACACGACGGGCACCGTCAAGAGACCACTGGCCAAATTGGCGGCATCGTCGTGTTTGAAAGAGAAAGAGAGAGAGAGAGAGAGAGAGAGAAAGAGAGAGAAAAAGAGGGAGAAGAGGGAACGCGCGAAATTATGTATTATTTCGCGCGCGTAACTTGCGTCATGCCGCATGCACGTACACAGCTGACACCATGAAATGCGTTAAAAAATAATGCACGCAACTTTGTGTACTTATCCGGATGTCGTCGTTTTCAGCACGCCATTAAGGCCCGTGCGCGAATGTCCCTCGCTCTCGTTTCTCCGACTGGTGTATAATAAAAATAACTGAAATATATAGTCATTGGACGAGAGGTTGCGACATTGTTACCTCGATCAACTTCAGAACGCATCCGGGATCCAATGGCGAAAATTTATCTTCTGACAAAAAATGTATCTTCACTACCAAAAAACAAAAAAATATATTCTTCTATTGGGCACGGATGAGTTGCGAAATGTATCGAAGAAAAAATATCGTAACCTTTCTGCCGCTGACTAGACATGTCGAGCGATAATCTTAGAAGAAATCTAGACCTCTTACACGGAGAGAATTTTATAGTAAATTTTATTATAGAATTTATTATAGAATTTTTATTATAGAACTAAAGAACTGATTGTCAAACTGCAAAAATTTATTATGTTTTCGTTTAATATTTATTTTATATTTTAAAAACTAAAATGTTATTACATTGGGAGAAGTTATCCGATAATATAAAGAAGTTAACGAACGGATATTTCCGATCAAAATACCGATGCATTTTTATATGCGATCAGGATATCAATATAATACTGACTAAATCAATCGAATACTTCCGATTGTAATAGCATTTCATCAGACAAACCGATCAATTAATTATGAATCGATATTTGTAATTAGATGTTTCCTGTTCGGATACAAAAATTGATTGGTATTTTAATTGGAAATATCCATTTGTTAATTTCTTATCGAATAATTTCTCTCAGTGTAAGAAATTTGTTCTATTTCTAGAAAAATTTATTACGTTCTCTCTCTCTCTCTCTCTCTCTCTCCTTAACAAAGTAGATCTTGCTGATAGTTCATCTCTACATTATTGGAAAATAAAAACATAGTAAAATAAAAAAAAATTATATATGAATAAAGTTGTAATATTTTTGAGCAATGATTAATATTTGGATTATTACAGATAGTTAATCACCAAGAAATTCTCAAGCTGTCTCTCTCTCTCTCTCTCTAATAAGAATCACGTACGTCGAGAAAAAATTTATAAAATAAAAAAATATTTATTCGATGGGTGCTAATAACATATTTACTTAAATCTGAATTCCTTTATTTAAATAGAATAAACAATTTCATCAAAGACTAAGGTTTCGGAAAAGGTTACGAAAGGTTACGAAAACTCTCGTGAAAGGCTAAAGTTTTAAGAAAATGTATATTTTTTTATGAAAAAAATATTTTATACTAGTATAAGTAAATATGTTATTATTTACTGACTGAATATTTTTATTTCTTAAATATTTTTTCTTTCAGTATAGAGAATAATAGTTGCGAATAATTATTTCTGTGAAAGATAACAATGTCGATGAAGTATGTTATGTGTAAGTATGTATAAAAATGTTCAGTCTTTCAAACTTACGTCGGCTAATTAGTAGCCATCTCATGCACGTCGAATCTCTGTGCATCCCGATTCCTCTTAATCCCACTTATATTAACCTCACCTCTGGCAAACCATGAAAATTAATCTGACGTTTAAAATATTGCCTTTTGGTAGAGATAATATTTTTCTCAACATTGATAAACGCTAGATTAATTTTCATAGTTTACAAGAAGTGAGATATATAGTTGAAAAATATAATTGGGATACAAAGTCGGTTTGATACGTGGAGGGTGGTCACTAATCAGTACCTCGTGTACATTTGGAATACAGAAAATTCCTCGGCGCGTGCAATGCTCCGACATTCTTGTCTCCTTCCGCAGAAATAATTACTCGCAACTACCATTCTGCCTGGCTCTTGTCGACTTGAAGATCTCTGAAGTGAAGTCTAGATCACTTCGTGCCAAACGTCTCTCCAGCAACAGTTAGACAGCCAGATGAGCTCTCCTCAGCCCAGCGCACGTCTCGCTCGACGATGCAGCGCGTTGGCGCACGACAATGGGACACATTACGCGACGTAATGCGATTTAATGTGAAGCGCAACGAAGGGGTGCGCGCGGCGCGGCGCGGATTCGCGAGGTGGCCGAACGAGTCATTAACCAGCCGCGGCCCTAATGAATTCCGTCTCACCAGAGTGAATCCCTCCCGCGCGGTGCGAGGCGGCGAAGGGGGCCCCCTCGTCTTCCTCCCGCGCGCAGGGACCCTCCTCCTCTTTCTCGTTAATAAAAGCCAAGATGGCGAGCGACGGGGGGTCGGCCGAGGCACCGTGGGCCCCCCCGCGGCTTTGACGGCTCTATCCCCGGTCACTCTCGTTAGGATCCGACGGCGGAGGATGCCCCACGATCCCGCGTTGTCGGTGTCGGCGGGAAGGAGACGCACGAGCTACGAACGGCTCCCGTGGCGCGATGCACGTCGCTGCAGCACGTCACTCTCTATCGCGCGCCTAAACACACCTCGTGCATCATTCCGCCGATGCTCCTTTGTTTTCCGACCTGCGGGCGCCTCTCGCGAGCCGGTGCCCCCTTCGATAATCCGCCCGATAAACGCTCCTCTATCGTCTCGCTTGAATTAGTCCATCCATTCCGCCGCTGCTGCGAGAGTTGCGGGCTTTCTTTTTTTCCCCTTTTATTATTTCTTTCAATTTTTCTCTTCCTTTTTCTCCCGGTTATATGCTTTTACACGCGCGCACCGTTTCCTCTTCCTCGCCGCGCCGCTCCGAGGCGCGAGAGAGCGTGAGAGCGCACGAGTGATAGCCCCGATCCTTTTCTCGCGTTCGAGGAATGCGGGAAAAGGATATTGTGCGCGGAAGTGGGTTTTGGCTAATGATGCTTTGCCCGGCTCGGGCAGATGGTCGTGTCAGCTTTGGATGCTCGGATACCATGGATATTACCCGCTACAGTTTTAAGTATTATGTGCTGAGAGAAAACAATATCTAAGAAATAGTAAAAAATATTTCTTTGACAAAGTGTACTAACAGCATATTTACTTATACCCTCGTATAAAACATTTTTCAAATAAGAAAATTAACATTTTTCTTAAAACATTAAGACAACTTAAATTTTCATGAAAGTAATTATTTACTTTTATTATTCTATTTATTTATTTTATTTCAACGAAAGAATTTAGATTTAACTAAATGTACTGTCAGTATCCACCAAATAAAGATTTACTAATTTTTAGATACTTTGCCCCTCAGCCCAAAATTCTCCCATGAGATTTTTAGTTGTCTAAAATAATCGGTAAATCAATAATCAAAATTTATTATGTAAATTGATTAATTAATTAAATTAAGTGATTGCCATACATGTAATCACGGATAATTTAATCGATTGATGAAATTAATATTATCTTATCCTTAGAAGAATATTTTTATATATGGCTCGACGAGAATTCTTCTAAAAGGAAAATATTTTAAGACCAAAAGAAAACACTAGAAAAGACGCTATTTCCTGTAATTTCATATTCTAAGCCAGAACGTTTACTAAACAAGCATTCCTCTCTTAACGAAGAACAATATTAGCTTAGAATATTTTCCTCTTCGATTTTAGAAGAATCCTTTAAGGCTGTGCATGCGAATTCCGTTAAGAGTAAGATTACATTTTCTCGATGAAAATTAATCAGTGTATAATCAATTAAATCAAAGTTTGGTTAATAATCAATTTCACCAATCGATTAAATTATTCGCGATTATATATATGACGATATTTTAATTAATGTTTTAATTAATTTTAAATTAATTTTGATAATTGATTTATCGATTATTTTAGTTAACTCAAATTTTCATCAATTTATATCTGGCCATACATCCACAGTTTAACTCTTTTTCTTGTTTTCTTTTCTTATTTATGCTTCAAGTCATTTTATATCGAAAAAGAACTTTGTTAAATTAATTAAATGTCTGATGGAATATAAACGAACTAGAATTCCGGTTGAAGTTACCAAAATTCTGTTCAGATTGAGTTGCAAGTTCTGGTTAATCAGAAATCTTGTTAACTTGAACAGAATTCTGATAACTTTAACCAGAATTCTGGTTTGTTCATATTCTACTAGATATTTAATTAATTCGAGCAAATTTTTTTTCGCGTATGCATAAAATATTCAGATAAGATCAACAAAAAGTAGATATTTTATGAAATATCTAACTTTTATATTAAGATATGTCAAAATCAAACTTAAATAGCTGGTAAAGTGTTTACTTTTCGTTAACCCTCTTTCAATACTTTTATACGCAGGTTAACTATACTGAAAAAATTATTTTTGTATTTAAAACTAAAATATTTGGTACATACGATTTGGTAGGTACTTCTGGCGATTTGATAGATATTTAGTAGGATTTATTAAGGAGTAAACAGAATACACAAGTGGCAATTAAATTTTTTGGATGCAATTATCAAACATTTGGTTGATCCTATTTTAACCAAATTTTGGGATGGTGCACCAAATTTTTCGACAACAAAATCCTTTTCTCAATGTGGAAGAATAGATTGACGCAAAGACAAACATATGACGCTAAAGTTTTGTTTTGCGTCCTGGTACTTCGGTACTAAAATGGTACCCGCGAGTTTAGGTACCCGGATAGTATTTGAATATCTGCAAAGAAGGTTTGGTTGAATTAACCAAATATCTGGTCGAATATGAACGATCCAGAAATTCTGATTGAAGTAACCCGATTTCTGTTTAAGTTAACAAGATGGTTTGGTTGACTTAAACAGAATTCGAGTTACTTCAATTGGAATTTCTGGATCGTTCATATTCGACCAGATATTTGGTTAATTCAACCAAACCCTTTTTTCCGTGTGGATACAGAAATACCCAGGTTTCTATTGACAGCACTGGTCGTAAAGTATGTAAGTATGGATGGGCACGCCGAAGAATACTCGCGTGTTCACGAAAACATTGTGCGCGGCACGTCGCGGCTGGTGCGGACTGAAGGTATAAACTCGCACGCATCCTCCTCCTCCGGATAGCTCCCGTGGCGCTGCAAGACGTGATGCAAGACGTTGCTATTACGCGTGCACAAACGATATGCCCGTCGGCGCTGCGATGCTTCTTTGTTCCCCGTTGTAATTATATTACTCGCGAGTTAATGTAATCCAGGAACACAGATACTGATTGAGTTGATATCGCTGCGCGCTGCTTCATGCCGCGCCCGTGGCGAAGTATAAAGTTTCATATCATATCAATCATGCGGGGGATATTATTACACTTACCGGGTCTCTCGCGAATACGGAAGAAATATTCCGCGCTGGTTTCCTCAGACAATTTCGCCTCAACGCGCGTTACGATACCGATCCGCTCCTATTCTCTTCGGATGTAATCCAAGAAATCTCGCATCAGCTCAAGAGCCAGACTACAAACTTATTTCATGGTCTTGATCAGGTTAAACCCAATCAGTTATCTGATTTGCACAAATTGATATTATCTTACTAATAAGTAAATCAGCCTTAGTAATAGATAAATAAAGCTGATAACACAACACCTCACGCAAACCAGACAACTGATTAGGATTAATCCTGATCAGGTTCATGGAACAAATTTTTAATCGGGAGCCAAAAAGGTAAACAAGAACAAACAACGACCAAACAAGAACAGAAGAAAAGAAAAAAAAAAAAAAAAAGAAGCATTTGAACACGAAGGAGGACAACAATCGAGCGAGCTTACAGAGCGGAACGAGCCGGGAGAACGAAAGTGAATGATAAAGCGGCAGAAAAGCACAAACACGGAAAGAACCAGGCGAAATTGGGCGGTGGTGGGGCGCGGGAACGGCGAAGATGAAGAGGGCGATATCGGAGGCGAGCGCGCGGATAGTTAGCTGGGGGGATAAATTCAGCGCGAGAAGAGGCTCATGAACAACAACAACGGAAGACAAGGAAGACGACGAGGAGGGGGAGGAACACGGAGGTGGGTAGGAAGGGCGAGAGGAACAGCGAGAGACGCGCGAGACGAGAAGAGACGGAGGGTGGCAGGAGGTGGATTCGAAGGTGGTGGAGGTCCGTCGTGGAGGGGCGAGGGTGAGGAGGCGGGAGGACACGGGGTCTTCCTATCGCAGATGAGATCAGATCTCGTCTCCCTCTCGCTCGCTCGCCCGGCCGAGCCCGTCCGGGCCTCTTTGTCGATCTCACGATCACCGCTCGCGGCTCGATGTTGGTATAGCAAAACACTGTCGGGTGATGAGCGTCATTACCCCCACCCCGGCAGGTAGACCAAGAGGGCCGTACGCGAGCGGCCATCTTGGCATGAAATCGCGGGCCCGACGAAAGCTGCGAAGCGGACGAGGCGACTGCCGAGCGACTGGCAGGACCGCGGCTGCAACGACGTCCTGAACGACGATCGCGTGCCGCCCAGCCCGTAATTATGGCTCATTAATTAAGGCGCGTGAGCGCTGACCCTGCGCCGCGCGGTCGTCGTCTCGACGTCGACGCCGGCGTCCACCGTCGGTCGCTTGTCATGCGCTCCTGATTTTATGAAGCGTCGAACAGCCTCATTACCGCAGCAGTTTGGTCGAGCGAAATTAATTCGCGCGGGGGGAAAAATTGATACTTTTGTGAGGAAGTAAAGAAAAGGGAAAGAGGGGGGAGAGGGAGAGAGAGGGAGAGAGAGAGGAGGCACTGGGTAATGTCTCATAATTGATTCGACTTTCGCTCTGCAAAAGCCACTCACGAGCGACGGCGACTGCGTAACAGCACTCGAAACGAAACTTCGTTATTACTCAGCGGCACGCTATCGTGCAACGCAAAATTACGGCGTATCAACTTCTGTCATTGCCGCGGACAGCCCTTAATTTGACCACCGTCACGTGACATATGCCGCGATCCGCCCCCTTCCTACGCAAGCATATCGGTTAGTCCGGGAGAGAAAGGGAGAGAGATGTCGGAATTATTGTTATCGAGCGCGGGAGCGACCGTGGCCGCACGTCATTTTTCGCCGTGTATTAATGTCCGCCGAGATGACTTCCTTTTTCCATTTTCTTTCTGTTCCTTTTTCCTCCAAAGTAACGATCGCTTGCATCGAGGGGGCATATATTGAGCGTCGGCGATCTGTGGGGTTATTAGCGCGCGACGGAAGAGATGGAAGTCCATTAGACGCGTACTCGATATTCAACTCTACGCATTGCGCGGGTCGTAGAGAGTGGCCGTTAATTAATCATGATTGCGCGAAAAGGAAGAAAGTGCCGTTGAATCGATGGGATTGATCAGTAGCGCCGTAATTGGAGCAAATCTTCTTGGTTCAATAGTAATGTTATTAAACTAATGCTCGAGTTATGCAGACAATATATGTTACATGTTAATTTTAGTAATGTTCCTAGATAGACTTTTGTAATTATTGCGACATACGACAATAGGTGATAGACATTCTATTTTGTATTAATAGTAAAAGTTACCGCAGAATTTTGTAATCGAGGAATAGGTCGATATTTTGCAGCAATTTATTTTTCTTTCATTCAATATATGCTACTTATATTTTAAAAATTGTGAAATGTATTATTTAAAAAATTTGCTATACTTTATTGAAACACAGCAAAATTTTAGAGAAATTTACTATATTCTTTATTAAGACACACTTCTATGATAGGCTCTATCCTTGTACTACTATAGCATATACAGGAAAAACAATATAATTGGCCCACGCATAGATCTGGTTGTACTAACTAGATTCAATGTAAGCTGTAAAATTCGGAATAATGAATTACGTTGCCGCAACCATAGAGCTGCAACTATTGCTGAGTTACTGACGTTGCAGCAGTGACGATATATAGTTGCTCCAACTAGAGTATATTCATGATAAATATCCCCAACCGATTTCTGGTTGCACAATCAGATCACGCGCAACTACATTGACGTAGTTGATATCAAAGTGTAACTGAGTTATATCAACCATGTACATCATACAAAGATAATTAGAAAAATGCAACTATGCTGCTCATAACTAAATATTTTTTCCGTATTCCGTATATTTTATTCCGTTTATATAGTCAAATTAAAAATAATTTATATATATAAAAAACTATAATTTTAATATAGTTAATTTATAATAATATATATTAATAATTAATAATTTTAATATATAATTTTCTATCCATGTATAATTTTTTAAATTATATTTATAAGGTAAATATACCATATTGAATTAATTATTTTAAATTTACGTAATACAATAATTTAAATATGTTATATTGATGCAACTATTTACTAAAAAGAAAGAAAGAAATACTCGGATTTTTATATTATATTTGGCATGGCATATTATTTTGAGGAAATTTTTTTTGTATTTCTATTTCGTCATTCTATGTGATAAATATAAGTGCCATATAAAATGTTCAGAAAAGGACGCAAACTTTACAAATCGACTAGTAAAGCTGCTCCATTGAAAAGAAAGTGTTTGGTGTTTGCGACTATAATCACACAGAGTGGAAGAATTATAATCGGGAAAATTAATTTAGAGTTTATTATTGTAGAGTAAATATTACTATATAGTGCTAGTGATAGTAACCTTACATGTACATTACTCCTACTACTTTTTTGTTAGACTAACAAGAAGATATAGTTGGCACCGGAGATAACAACAATTTTTGCCGAAATTAATTTCTTTTCTCAATGTGCCAAACTTACACTTGTTTATCTGATTTGAAGGGAAACCAGAGTACACTTGTTTATCCGGGTTGTTATTAAATCAAGAAGATTTACTCCAATCACGCACGGAGAAAATACTGAGAATATCTCTTACCTGAATACTATAACTGCCATAATAAAATATTAATGTTATTTTTCGCTCAAGCATGTAAAATGGTTGTAGTACCAATAGTACTCTGGAAGTGGCACATTAACCCTCTTTACTGCCTATCCATATAGGTTTTGAGTAGTACTCTCAGTGCTGTATGGTACAATCAAACCCTACGGATCTCTCAACCATGATATTTGTTCTGCAGACCACAACAGGGAGACAGCAACATTCCTTTGATTGAGGCAACTATGTATATGGATTGTATATGTACATGTATTGAGGCAACTGTGTATATGAGGATGTACTGAACATTATATATCATAAGAACTATGGCTGTGAGAACTGTATAAATAGGCATTTATAGTATTTTTCCGTGCGACGCTGTTGACAAATTCAATTGATTCGACGCTATTTTCTCGCCGTTTAGGCTCAGATACATTTCACACCGATCCATTTTGTCGTTGGACGGAACAGGGAGCGTCATTTTCCCTGCCGTGCGTTGCTCGCGCGACGCGTTTGCTCGGCTCGTAACGCCATCGGCCGCTCGTTGCCCGACGCCGAGGAATATTTGTTTTGCGCCTAAGATGAGCTCTCTCGCCGCTCCACCCCCTTCTACGGTCTTGTTCTCCCACTCGCTTCGCTCGCTCCATCTTCTCCTTTTGTTCTTATTCCCGTCAGGGAGAAGCCGCACCTCGCGCCTCTCGTTGCTTCATTTGTTTATCGGCCCTCTTTATTACCTGCAATTTGGCGCTCGCTCGCGCGAGGGTAATTTCATATTGGTTTTCTGCCCAGTTGCCCTTCTCGTCCCCCGAGCCATCGCTTCTTCACCTCCGCTTATTCCCTCCTCCTCTGCCTCATCTTTCTCCTCCTTCTCTTCTTCTTCTTCTTGTCTGATCTTCTCCTACGGCTCTTCTGCCTCTCTAGCGAGCGCTGTGAACGAGCCTGGTTACGAGCGCGCTCAGCTTCGATTGTTATGTGAGCCCCAAGTGTCGTGAGGCGACGAGAGATAGGATGGTGATAGATTGAGCGAGGAATATTGTTGTTTGTATTGCGACGATTATCGTAAATTCGCGAGACGCCAATCACCGTCCTCGATCGCGCGGGATATCGCGGAACACGATTGCATTTAATTCGAACAAAATGGTCTCTCGTCGGCGCGAGATGTCGTCGATGCATTCCCGCCAAGTCCGCGAAGATCCAAGTCTCGACACGCAGAATCATTTCTTTCATCCTCCGTCCACTTATTCAATATAAATATCAAGGCAGACGCACACGCCGCGCGTCTCTTAAGTCACGCTCTCGTCTCTCCTCTCCACCTCGTACAATATTAACATTAATTCCGCGCGGACGGCAGGTGCGATAACAATCGCGCAATCCCGCCTTCGCGCGTATCCCCTTTGTGCGCGACATTACTAAGTACGAGGGCATGAAAGGGGACCGAGGCGCGATTTCATTTTCTTATCGGGCCCATCGAGGACGGTCGAACGCGTCGATCGACCGCGGCCCCGATAACAACGCGTGGCATGGCCGTATAAATCCTAGCCGAGCGAGCGAGTGCAGATGAAAAATCAATATCATCGAGCCGCGCGCACTGCTTGCGCTTAAGAGCGCAACGCAAGGACCCGGCGCGAGGGGCCCGACGTAGGATAATGCGGAATGGAGGCGTCGGTGTGCCCGACGAAGGTGGTTCATACTCTCTCGTGTGTCTCGAGGTGATTTAAAACGCCGAGCGTTTCACCACGCCCCTCACCCTTTTCCAACCGCGGCCGTGGCGGGGCCCTGGGGCCCGCTCAAAAAAGGCGCAAAAGGGCGGCGGCTTTCAGCACGAAAAATCGCCGTGGCCGCGCATACGACGGCGGCGGCGGGAGGAAGGGCGAGGGAGCGCGAAGTAACCGACGCGGGGTACAGCGGGGCGAAGGGGGGTGGGTAAAGGGGGAGAGCACGGGGCCCCGGGTAAATGAAGACGCGAGGTAATCGG
Organism: Odontomachus brunneus; assembly: GCF_010583005.1. Lineage (NCBI taxonomy): Eukaryota > Metazoa > Arthropoda > Insecta > Hymenoptera > Formicidae > Odontomachus > Odontomachus brunneus. Next base: position 1,023,213 of record NW_022639554.1, on the reverse strand, counting down.
GGTCCCCGCGGCCCGCAAAAATAATTATCCGCTCTGGGCGCGCCGCTGTTTGTTAAAATGTCAGAGGGGAGTGGGTGGAGCGCGACCAGGCGCTCGCCGAGCGCGTTTCAGGATCTTCCAGCTCGGGCTCTCCTCATGGTCTTCCTGCGAGAGAGAGAAGGAGAGAGATGCGTGCGCGCGTGTTAATTCACTCCTTCGCTACGTCGAAATGGTCGAAAGAAAAGGGGAGAGAAAGAGAGAGAGAGAGAGAGAGAGAGAAAGAGAGAGAACGGTATTTATAGTCGCGACTCCGCCGCGGAATATCGGTACGAACTTGCCCCGAGACGCGACGCGATTTAATAGACAGTTTCTCTCTATTCGTTATACCGGTAAATTTCCTCGTAGGAAGTTTTACTGTCTAAAAAAGGAATAAAGACGCGCTCCCACAAACGAATAGAATTATACAAGAAAGATTGTTGCTGCGATACAGGATGTATTGACACATGTATAATCTTGTGCTTTCGTGCAAGCAGAATCTGTGCTGTCATTTTACAAACAAACACGATAATTATTGAGATATTAATTAAGAATGTTAGCAAATAAGTGCGCGGATAGTCATAATACGAGACCCGCAAAGTCTCATGCAAAAAACCTCGAATTTGTTAATAACTTTCTAAAAATAAGTGGTACTGGATTATATGCACAGAAAAATATCATTCCATTGCTAAGAAAAGCGATATTACTCAGTTTACTTTCCCTCTTTTAAATGATGGTTACATTTAACACAAAGAATATTTTCGTTATAATAGTCTTAGAATATACTCATCACAAATTTGAAATAAGCTCGTTGTCATGTATACAAAAGAAGAAATTATTCTCTTTGCAAAGATATTATAAAACTTTATCGAAAAAGAAGTTGTCTCAACTCTATGTAGTATGTAAATCGAATTTTTGTTTTAATTTAATATATTTTAATATATTTTTAATATATTTGATTGAAGTACTAAACTTATTATTAGGATTCAGAATGTACTTTAAACAAATTTAATACATCCCGAATAAAAATTAATCCAAATAGGCCTTAGTGATGAGAGATACTTTAGATCAGATAGACAAATTCTGAACAAAAATTTCTGAACAGGCTATAAATTGATACTGACGTGGATATCCCAAACGAGATTTGTGCTAACAAAACTCAGTTAGGAGCAAGTTACATCTTTGTTATATCACTGTAAATCCAAGTGTATTATTCTTAAACGCATAAGCATGTAATTGGCTGAAACTTTTTTCACATGTCTTTTACGGTTTTAAATCACGTTATTTAACACGTTTATGATATATAAATTAGAATTTTATACGTTTGAGCATGCTAAATGACGCGACTTGAGACGGTAAGAAACACGTAAAAAGAGATTCAGCTAATTACACTTATGTGTTTAAAAATAACACATTCGGATTTGCAGTTTGTGTAGAACCTAAGTGGACCTGTATTTATAAGACCTTGATAAAAGTAGGACAAAACTATCTGAATTCCTTTTAATTCCTATTTTAAATTTCTACCTTACCCAGATTATAATGAGCTCATGGTAGATTTGTGGATAACATAAATTTATGAAATAGTTAAAACAAATAACATTTACTCGAATGCAGTATGTATTTTTCTCCTGTGTATGCTTCCAAGATCATTATACGTTCATATCCTCATACCTTTATATTTTCTTACCCTCATACTTTCATACCTTCCCAGTCTCATATCCCACATCTTCATCTCCTCGCACTCTCATAGCCTCATACCCCATATATTCATCCCCTCACAACTTCACACTAACGATACGATAATTTTGTCTTCGTTGATCTTGCGATTTAACCGTAGACTAGCTGTGACAGCTAATCACAAGATATGATACGCAAGTTTTGCGCCGCGAGACTTGCAGTCGCGATTCTCTTCTGGTTGACAGATCTCGCGGAGGAAGTTGGTGCGCGATGCTGCGACGTGCTGTGCAGATAAGACGCTTTCGATCCTTACGTGTGCTTCGAAAATTTCTCCTGCGGTCTCGACTCGGGTCATACCTTTCTCGATGCATGCAATCGCACACAAAGTGCGACTATTGAATTACCGGCGCGATTTCAAGCCTGAAAGAGAGGGAAAGAGGAATAAAGGGGGGAGGGGGAGAGAGAGAGAGAGAGAGAGGGGGAGTCCATCGCGAGCATCTCATTCGATACACTCCGACGAACATAATAAATACAAAGCTGGGAGAGAGTCTCTAGCTTTCCCTCTCTTTCTCTTTCCCTCCAACGCCGACGCCGGGTTTATAGTTTAATTTACGCTCGCGGCTGCCACGGAACTCTTTGTCTACGCGCTCGTTCAACACGGTAGAGAGGCGCCCGCTGCAAATCGATGCGTGGGCGCGCGAGATTGCGGCGATACCGCCGGTTTATCTCGGCGCGCGAAGGGCGTGCTTCGGAATTGCCGTTCTTCCCTCGATCTTTCCGCGTCGTGTAATTGCGAGGGTACGTCGAATTATGCGCGAGTTCTCTCCTTGTAATGCGGATGGATTAGCGAGTGCGCGATGAAATTATACTATTATGCTCCGTTCTCGCGCGATTATCCACGTTTTCTTCCTCGGCCCACTACGACTCCTCGAAATTAATCCAAATTGCCCGCGATCATTTACGCCGCGGCGGATCTATGAATTCGTCCAATAACAGGACTCTTTCTTCCCGCCTTTGGCGCGTAATCACCACGTGCCTGTCCCAGACGGACAGGTGTACGGTGAAATTTGCAGGCAACTTTATACTAGTCGACTTGTAAAGATTGCATCCCTTATGAGTGCTTCATATGACACTTATTATATAAAATGTTATTATATTATATAATACATAAACATTAATTATATTATATAAAATACAGTATGTAAATTTGAATGCAGCTTTTAATAAGTTTAGTATTGCATTAATACAACAAAAAGTTTACATGTTATTATATGATGTGAATTTAATTATTATCTTCTAGAACTCTAAACATGAGTATCTGTTGATTTGTACTCAGATTAACTTTTCCAACGTTATCGTTCTTGAAAACACATGTTTTGTCTTTCTACTATAACTCTTTCCTTATATTTATCACACACAGAGAGAACGACTTATTGATTCAAATAAATGTTTCTTTGGAATAGTCCAAATGAATTATTTTGTTGACACAACAAAAATATGTCTTTGGAACTAAGCTGCAAATAAATATTTTTTTTGCTTCAAACAAAATTTTGTTTGATCAATCGAAAAATTCGTTTGGACTGTTCCAAAGAAGCGTTTATTTGATTCAACCAAATCGTTCTCTCTGTGCATAGAGCGACGAGAGAGAAATAGAAATGCGAAAGAATTACGAAAAGAAATTATCAAAATTTACCGAAAATAATGACGCGGTGCAACCTAGATGGAAGAAGAAATACTAAAAAGAAGAGGTCAGCCCTGGAATCTTCAGTGAAATTGCGAACCTTTTGAAAGACTTAAAGAATTATTGAGCAAGTGCGTTGAGAGAAAAAAATATCTAAGAAATAAAAGATATTTATTCGTTGGGTACTAATAACACATTTACTTGTGCTAATATATAAAATATTTTCCAAATAAGAAAATATACATTTTCTTAAAACCTTAGGTTTTCACGAAAGCAATTTATTCTATAATATTTAAATAAAAGAATATAGATTTAATTAAATATGTTATTAGAGTACTTACCCCGACCATAAATATTCTTTATTTTTCGGATACTTTTTCTTTCAGTATGATAACCCACAAATGATCATTGTAATCATCTGTAGAGTTTCTCTATTGATTGACAACTAAATATGCCATATAAAGCGCAGTATGTAAATTTGAGTGCAGCTTTCAGTAAATTTAGTATTGCATTAATACAACAAAAAGTTTACATGTTATTATATGATGTGAATTTAATCGTTATCATTCTTAAAAACATATGTTTTGTTTTTCTACTATAACTCTTTCTAACTTTACTGAATTGCAAAAATATTGATAGAATCGTATTCCTTGACTATTTTTCTCACGATAAAAAAAAAAAAATATTACATTTCGGTAATTCTCCCAGAAGTTATGAGCAAAAGAAGATGTACTTTGTAAAATTTATTCATGTTAAGATTCCACATAACTTTTTAGTGTTCAGAGAACTAAAATTAATTAAATTACAGTATATTTGCTTCATCGGTGTAACTAAAAGAATTGTAAGGCTTTCATTATCGTTTGTCGAGATAATCATGAAAGTCCATCTGGATGTCTGGCCGCGTCGCGTCGCGTCATGCGCCTCGCGTCGTTTTGCGCCATGTGGTTAAATCGCAGCGTGTCTCCTGAGCGACACTTTGCTATCCCGACGCAAGAAGGGATCGATTTAATAACGTGTAATGATATTTCTATCGAACCCCGCGCCTCGTGACTCGGACTCGGACGCGCTTCGTCTTCGAAGTCGAGATTTATCGCCTCCCGACCCGTCAATCACTGACGCGTTAGAGACACGATAGCCTGCCAATTACCGTAATAACTCATCGCGCCGCGGATGGTACCTGCGGCGAGCGGGGAGAAAGGAAGAAGGAAGAAACGGAGGGAGGGAGGGCGAAAGAGAAAGAGAGAGAAAGAGAGAGGCAGATCCGACGAACGAAATTTTTTCGTCAACGAGGCCTGTTGTGCCCGTGACACGAGGTCGTCGACTGCGCGCGGCCCTGGTATTAAGAGGCCCGAAGGAAAGTGGGACCTGAGATGGAGGAAGAAGAAAGAGAAGAAGTACAAGGAAGAAGAGATCGGTCCTGTGGGATCTTTAGTGGGGCTGAAACCTTTTAAGGGACTTAAGGAACGGTGAGTGATAATCCACAGATGATCATTGTGGTCGCCTGTAGAGTTTTCCCATTGACGACTAAACGACGAACAGGCAAGATGGTGGCCGGGATCAGCAAATCCGCAAGTTTGCAGACACTGGTCTCGCCGAGACCACGACGCTCTAATCCCCGCTAAGATCCCGAAATGATCCGTTTAACTTCGACGGCCGATTATCTCTTCTCGCTCTCGAGCCGGGTGATCAGGAGATGATCTCTTCGCGAAGAACCTCGCTGCCCATCGCCCGTGGCTTTGAAGTCAGCCGAATCCGGCACAATCGCGGTTCTAATGCCCACGACGTGCTAATCCCACGGCTAAGTTTCAGTGCAGAATCGGACCTACGTGATCCGTTATACAACGTAAGTACTTTGTATACCGAGCTCGGATCTTTCCGGCCTGCGGGATATACCGTGCGAGTAGTCAAGGGGTTAACTCGCTCGCTCTCCGTCTCCGCTTCGAGTGGATAAAAGGCACGGACGTACGTCCCTTCCCTTCGCGTCTTCTCCTTCTTATCCTTAATCGAACACGTTTCAGCCTCGCCCCGGAGAGGATAAGGAACACTTACGTGGTCGTAAAAACGTCCCGCTGGACGATTCAAAGTCAACCTGCCAGCGTTCGTCAGGGGGCCCTACAAAACGCGACCGTGCCGAATATGTTAATCGCGGGTGCAGCTGTCCCGTTCGTGTCGCCGTGTTCGCTCTGTCGGTAGAGAACGGGACGGGGGACTTCAGCGTGGAATATACGCGAGGTGTCCCGGCGCGGTTCGCGGCGGAATAAGGTCATAAAAAGGGCGCTCTCGGACCTCGATCGAAGGCGCGAGACGTGGCGGCTTTTATGGTGAGAAGCCGAAAAGAAGGCGAAAAAGAGGAGCCGAGATCGGAGGGCCCCGATCGCGTCCGACCCTGTTCGGTGTCCAGGGCCGTGCTACGTTGGCGCCGATTTATAGCCGGCGGGGTTCGCGCGACAAATATCCCGCGAGGATATTCGCGGACACGCGGCGAGAATCCTGCACGAGGCGAGAGACAACAAGCCGCTCTTGGCGTTTAATCCCCTTAACCCTAGAATGGATATTGGGGCTGTACACTACTCTACGAAAGATATCTTGTTTATATCATTATAGTAAGCTCACCAGCTTTTGACGTGCTGATATTTTTATTGATGTTATTGTCTTAATGTAATCTGATCTTGTTATTTTTGTTTTGATGAGGGGCTATATTAGTTGTGTGACGTTATTGAACTTTTACGGTAAGTTATACTCAGAGAAAAGCATGGCAACTATACAGGCGATAATTATACGAGTTTTGTATGTAGAACTGTACACAGTTTAATAAAGTATCCATTCCAGCAAGATTAAGGATAAAGATTAAAGATTAAGATTAAGGATTAAGATTAAGGATTCACTAAGTTTTATTTTATGTTACTAAGTTTTTGTTTTGTATTATATTATTGAAGTTTTAGCTGCAATAACTATACAATATTTTATTAAACTATATGTATTCTACACATAAAACTCGTAAAGTTGTTAATCATATGGTTATTATCACTATGTCTTTTTCTCTGAGTGTAATCAGCTATCCTATTTCCGTTTTTGAGAATGAAAGTCGTTCATTTTTTAGGATTAAATATAAAAGTAAAATAAAATGGAATCTTCATCTCTAATCGTTTGCTGAAATGAATACTGGAGTCATACACTTTCTCACAAAATTTAGAATATTTTATTTATTTTATCACACTACGTTTAATAGTTTTGTGCTAATATTCTTATCTAATATTGATAATATCTTATCTCTTATTTAATTTTTATATTGATTTTATAAACATGAGATTATATTATGTTGGTGCAAAAAGTTTGTTGCGTTTGTCAAATAAAATTAATTATAAAAAAATTGTATACATTAATATAATTAATAATTTCTTGAATTCATCTTCAGACAAGTTACACACAAGTTACTTAAATTCATATTATTATTGCGTTTCTCTTTATATCTGTAATAAAATAGGATACTTAGGTAAATATTTGCGATCCTTTCTGTATATATGTGCATAATTCTATTCTGTAGGCTTAAAAAGATATATTTATTACCTTATGCAGATTTTTATTAGCACTTTTACGAAATGGAAAAAAAATCGAGGACGAAAACGATCTGTGCTAAAGTTCTTAAAAGATGTGTTCTATGTGAGACTTAATAGAGAGATAGCAAATCTGCTGCACTAACCTAATGTTATCAAAGTAAGTATTGTTGCTTGTGTAACTTTATTCAATGTTTGTGGGACAGATGAATTAAGGTAATCAACTGTTCCATGAATTCATTCTTGTATGTGAAAATCACGAATCCACATTCTAGGGGTAAAATAAAAGCAACAAAACGGACTTCCATTCTCAATCGCTTGCAATTGTTGGAAACTACCCTCCGATAATTTCGCTAATAAGATAATTCCTCTAATAAGCGGTCAGATCGAGACCACGGTTCTCTCTCAGAACGCGCGCTCTTTGTGCGCGTTAACCGATTGGCGCGGAAGGCAGAAGCGGCCGGCGCTCGCCCGGAGACGACCCAATTAGAAATTGCCATCCGGATCGGGACGATTTCCCCGCCGTCATCATCCCCGGCCGATTATCCGGCTCGCGCGCTCCCATTTAAATACGACTGCCACGGTAGATAAGGTAATCGGCGATCGGGACTCGCCCATCGAGACTGACTTTCCTCAATTACGCTCGTCCCCGCCCGGGGGCCCGCGGCCGGAATATCTCGGCGTTTACGCCGTTTTCCCTTAATTCGACGTAACCTCAGAATAAATTGGATAAATTGACGCTAAAGCGAAAACACCGGTCGTTTAAGGGGTACTTGGTGCGCATCTCGCCGCGGCGTCGGTTAACGACGCGACGATCCTGGTGCTTGCGATCGACTTGCGAGCGAGCGGGGGGCGTTCACGTGAAAGCAGGCGAACGAACATTGTGTGCATGTGCACCTAACGTTGACTGCATACACATACCAGCCAGCCAGTCAGCCAACGAGTCAGCCAGCCAGCCAGCCAGCCAGCCAGCCAGCCAGCCAGCCAGCCAACCAACCAACCGATCAACTAACCAACCAACTGACCGACCGACCGGCCGGCCGCGCCGGTGCAACGATGCACCATGATTACAAGCGAGAGTCGGTGCTTACGTTGGTAATATTAATGTCTTGAAGGGATCCTTTACAACCTCATACCCATCAGTCGCACGCACCGTCGCTCCCTAACCAAGTTAAATAATACCTGGATGCGCCGCGCAGTGGCTCTCAGCTGATGCGTCGCGTTGCAAAAATTCACGAGGTACGCGCTTTCACGCTGTCCCATCCATGGGGACGCATGTGGGTAAACAGGAAAAAGAGTTCCGAATGCGCATGGCGATCTGAGCCGGAGTGACATGAGACTCGAGAGTCTTAATGACATCCGGGGATAGATTAGCGTATTTCCTCGTCCGGAAAATGCCCGTTACAGTTGCAACAAATGTGTGGGATTCGAAGGAAACACGGTCTTAACTCGTCGTAGATAAGATAGCCAAAACTGAGAGACTAAGAGAGAGAGAGAGAGAGAGAGAGAGAGAGAGAGAGAGAGAGAGAGAGAGAGAGAGAGAGAG
>NW_022639554.1:1014251-1014730 GCF_010583005.1 Odontomachus brunneus | reverse complement strand
AGAGAGAGAGAGAGAGAGAGAGAGAGAGAGAGAGAGAGAGAGAGAGAGAGAGAGAGAACGGGAGAGACAGGACATATTTGTATTAGCTGACGATGCACCATGTGTCTGGTGCCAAAACGGAAGCCTAATAAAGGAGAGAAAGAAGCGGATGCACAGATTTCGTGGAACGTACGTCCTTCCCGGGAACTAATTTCCTTTTGCAACATATGCCGGACTATGAGAGGAGCATTATCATACTTTGATAGCACATAATTGAAGCGCCACGTTGAGCAAACACGATTATCGTCCATCCGGAATACGTTACGCGCGCGTAATGTGCACGCGCGTGCAGCGGGACGTGCTGATGACGGTCGTTCGAGCCGATCGATTCATTATTACGCCGTTCGTCCCTTCGGTCGATTCGAAGGACGGTAGAAGGAGAGAGGATGAGGGAGAGAGAGAGAGAGAGAGAGAGAGAGAGAGAGAGAGAGAGAGAGAGA
>NW_022639554.1:1004931-1014096 GCF_010583005.1 Odontomachus brunneus | reverse complement strand
GAGAGAGAGAGAGAGAGAGAGAGAGAGAGAGAGAGAGAGAGAGAGAGAGAGAGAGAGAGAGAAAAGAGAAGAGAGAGAGAAAAAAAGAGAGATCCGGTGAGATCCGGGAATATAAACAGAGGCACTACTGTTAGAGAGGACGACATTAGCAGCCGAAGAAACTGGAAGTTCGTGAATACAGCAGGTGCAGGCCGGACATAATTTCGGGATATGAGCACCTTTCGACCATGCAGGGGAACCGCGCCGCCGGGGCCCCATGAATCACACCCTCGTTAACCTATACTCGTTCTCGTGCTCGCTCTCTCTTTCTCTCTCTCTCTCGCTCTTTCTCTCTTTCTCTCTCTCCTTCTTTCATTCTCGTTCTCTTTCCACCTTCCCTCCTGCTCCCTTACACCACCTCACTCTCGTCCCTCGGTCGGGATCTCCTTGTCCTTCTCTCGATCATCCGCCACCTCGGGACCAGGCGGACGCCTCCCGATGTTCACTTCGTTTCGTGTCTTCGTGTTCCCGCGCGTTTTCCCTCTTCGCCCTTCTCTCTCTTTTCTCTCCAATTCATCTTCTCTCTCTTCCTTCTCCCTTTCTCCCTCTTTCTCGTTCTTCTGCCACGTCTGTTTATCTTCCCCCCATGGACCCTCTTTCTCTCCCGCCCCCGTTCGCTATTCCGCGGAGCCTCTCGAGGTTACGACCCGGCAACACCTCCGCATTCTAACGATTCACTTCGAAATCGCTCCAATTAACCGCGCGGTAACAATGTTAGGCTCTCTAGCTCGTGTCTGAAATTGTGGATTTCCGCTATAGACGCGTCTTGGAATCTTGAGTCGTCGACCGAGATGTTACGCAGCGCGTCCCTTCCCCTTCGAGTCGAAATTTAGATTCTACTTTAAAGGGATGCTGTGGACATCGACATAATGCAGCTTTTGTATTTTGCATTGTTTCTTTTTTCTGTTTGATTTTATATTTTTCTTTTTTCTGTTTGAATTACAAATGTTTATTCAGAATGAAAATACAAATATTAATGAATGGGGGGAGGGCGGAATACCCTATGTGATATATAAATACAAAATTAAAATAACTCTAATAACTAAAATAACTAAAATAACTAAAATAACTAAAATAATTAAAATAATTAAGAGTTTAAATAACTCTTTATTCACATTCTTATCTCTTTATTCAAATTCTTTTTGGTTTTGGTATAATTAGGTTGAACTACTCTGTCATTTATTAACGTTTGTATTCTGTTTAAACATTTGCAATTCTCAACAATCTAACAGAAAAACAGACAAAATATGAAACTGCATTATGTCGATACCCAGCACCCTCTTAAGCGAATATTTTGAAATATGTTTATGCATGTTTATATATGTTTGATTTTTTATATACACTGAGAGAAAAATTATCTTAAAATCAACAAATATTTCCTTGGTGGGTGCCATTAACATATTTACTTAAATCTACATTCTCTTTACTTAAATCAAATATTGTTTATTTTATTATTTAAATCAAGTAAACAATATTTGATTTAAGTAAAGAGAATGTAGATTTAAGTAAATATGTTAATGGCACCCACCAAGGAAATATTTGTTGATTTTAAGATAATTTTTCTCTCAGTGTATAGCATTTATGCAGACTATTGTGCTAAAAATCGCAACTTATGACCGTTTTCTCCATGTGAAGACTTCAAGAAGGACTTGCTGAGAGCGTTTACCCGAGTCGAAATTTGGATTCTATATTGATCCTGCAAATTCCGTCGAATCTGAAGAGTCAATGAAGAATCTAGAAATGTACAAACTGTTGACCTACCTTGATGCTGCAGATAGTTATTCACTGTTGTATTCTCCATGTTGAAGAAGCTCGAAAAAGCACTCGTTCCAGAATTATTTAATATTCGGGCTTTTTATTTATTTTTCATTATTTTAGTGATTTTTAATCGTTTAATATTCGCGATTATTTCAATATATTTTACAGAATCTTTTACGCGCTTAGACTGTGGACCGCAGTTACGATGCGACGATGAAGATTCGAGATTCGATGTTTACCTCGACGTTTTCGAAAAAAATGACAAAATTTCAAGATTCGCTACGCGATCAAAGCCGTCCCTTCGCTCCACGGAGAAAAAGTCGGAAAAATTATGCATCTAGATACATCGAATGCACAAAAACAATACTCGCTCACTGCCATTCACGATAGTCACTCTGTCTGGTCGAAAAATCTCAAAAAACGTACAAAGTTTATGCGAACTTAGAAGAAAAGATACTCAGTCGTCAAACGCTTCAAATCAACAAATTAATCAGCAAAACTTCTCTTCGAACATTACTTCTAACTTGAATGTATTGTTATCTTTCTCCGCTGCTTGAACTTTGAGCCCAGCAGAACAGCTTTTTGTTCTGCCGCTTGGTTTAACTTGCCTTTTTGTCTACGTTCCTATTTCTTGCACAACAAATCAATTTATCTACTTTCTCTTCCTGCCTTTATCTATCTGTCTTCGTCCTTTTGTCAGACCGTTATGTTTAGTAGAGCAATGCTAAACAATGTGGTATTGAAGTTTTCAACGAAAGAGTTAGAAAAGTAGCAGAAGTTAAAGAAACTATAGCAGCATATGCGCGTCCCACCCATACACGAGCTCCTGGATTTTTTAAAGCGATGCCTTTCCACAATCTAAAAACAAATTGCTGCAAGCATCGCTCGATAATTGCTCGATATCCAATAAGTGATGTTATTTTATATTAATACGTTAAGTGGCAAATGTATTACATGCGATTGGAAATCAGCGAAGTATGGCGATTGGAAATTTATCTCATAGTCCTGATTAGGTTGATCCTAACCTGAGCTTGTGTAAGGTGTTATCGGGTCTTATGATTATTAATAATCTTTATTAGATCCTGATTGCCACGCTGTGTTGCATAACATACCAGAATCCGTTAACATCGCCTTGTACACAAACTAAATAACTAATTGGAATCAATCTGATCAGGATTATGGGATAAATTTTTAGTCGATATATTCTAACAACGCGTATTGAAAGTGTAGCGGATTATTCGACGATTTTCAACTAGAAACGAGATGATCAAAATATGAATTGTCATGAGGCAGCGTCCTCACCGCTTACCTTAACACTTTAAGCGGTTACCAAACTTCTCTGATGCACTTTCCTTTGTAGGGAAAATATTGAGAAAATTGCGTGCATTCGATGCTTAAAAATCGTGACGTTATTATACATTGAGAGAAAAATATACTTGCTTTCGGCATCAACTATATTTTTTTGTGATTTTAACCACAAAAACAATTAGAAGAACTACCTTTCTAACAACACTTACTAAAACAATAGTTTTTCTAACTTTGTTTTTCTATCTTTGTGGTTAAAATCACAAAATAATATAGTTGACGCCGAAAGCAACTATATTTTTCTCTCAGTGTACGTCAATGTTAAATACACACGCGACTAGCAAAGTACGGTTATATTCGAACGAAATTAGATGAGACGTTATAAATGATCTAATAAGGGTTAAAGTATGGGCGAATGGGTGAGAAGAACAACACGTTAATCTCATCTCTTCCTAATTCTTCTTTTCTTTCTTTTCTCTTTTCTTGTTTTGTCTTTTTTTTTAACACTTTATGGATCACTGGGATACATGTGTCCCAACTATAATACATGAAGTGGTCCCCAAAGGGTTAATGGAAGAGAGTTTTGATGAGATTTGTAGCTCTTAAAAGAGCTGATATGAAGCTGGAAAGTGAAAATAACGGTTATATGTGTCTAATAATGCTGTTTATTAATAATGATTCAATTATATTGTTATTGGATACAATAACAAAGACTGAACAGAAGCAAAAAAAGAACGTAGATTGTCGTCAACAAGATTAGATTCGCTAAAAAAGCATTATTAGACGTAAAAATCAACATTTTACAAGATTTATATTATATTTTAAGGCCGGCATTCATAGAGAGTTGTGAATTGTTTGAGATCTTTGATCAAGAACATAATTAATTACAAATTTGTATTTATGGAATGTTACTTGGATCAGTCTTTCTTGTATGAGAAATAATGTAATAAATACTGATACAGATTGACTATTAACCGAAGATTAATGAAACTATAATGATGACAAACTATGAATGTTGGCCTAAATTTCGACTCGGGTATTTCTTCACTCTCGATACTTTTGCCCATTATAAACGACAAATTTCTGTATAATATATGATTTTACACACCTTGAAAATATATGATGTATCGCTGTCCGCGTCCTGCACCCTTCATCTAGCTTCTGGATCTAGTATCATGGCTGTTCCGTTATGGCACTGGCACTGACACTGACACTCGCGTAGATATGGTTCGATATGAGTCACACGTGTTAAATAACGCGATGCCGATGACAGATCTAATGAAGTATCTCAAAACGAAATAGTCGGTCAACGAAATAGTCCAATCCTCGAAATAGTTTAATTCCCGAAAGGAACAATAGATAACGGACGATACACTTGGCTCGTAGTATGCGCGTCGCTCGCCGACTCGTAACTGAATGAAAACCTCCGAAAGATTAGCGAGGCACAAAGATAAACACTATCGCCTCGAAGATCCCGAATGTTTTGATTGTGTGATTGCCCGGCGTTTATTGATGAGCGACGACTGGAAAGGGACGTGTTTACGTTTCTCGCCCATTGTTTTACTCTCGCACGTCGTACACTTTTTTTCTGTAACACAGCGAGACGTTGCCTGTTAAGATAAATATTGTAAGGCTTGATCTACAAGGTGTTCTTTGCTTTCTGTTTCTTCCTCTTTATCTTTATCTTTTTTTTATTGAATCCTTAAGCCTTAAGCCAAAAAGACAGAGAACAAGAAATAGGAAGCAAAGAGCACGTTGTAGATTAGGCTTTAGAAAAACGTCGAGATAAAAATGAACAAAGCGAAACAAAACCTTCTATTCGTCTAGCACCGTTACGTTAATGTGTCGAATAACGCAAGGAGCATTAAAAGGCGACATTAGCACTTTCGAGATTTATAGTAGATTTTAAATTTCGACTCGGTGCGTCTCTTGTCACTTCGCGTATTTCACATTCATGAACGACGAAGTGGCAAACAAGTTACTATTCTATTTTGAACGCATAGCAAATGTTAACATGCCCTTTTAATCCCAAGTTCTGTTTTTCTTATAAGCATCACATATAACATTCTCAGATAGAAACTTTTATAATTATCATGAGGTGAGATAGTCGATAATAGAAACTCTATGAATTCTTAGTCGTATTTTTGGGGCAAATATGCCGTAAATTAAATTAATCATTAAAGGATGACGCATAAAATGGGTCGATTTTAGCCTGAAAAGTGTAACAAAAGATATACTATGTAATTTTGCGTCTTTTGGGTCGTTGAATACGATAATAGCATTTTTATCCGTCTTCTCTGTGGGAAAATAATGAAAATTCGTTTTAAAGAGGTTTAAGTAAGTAACTTTTAATAATAATTCGGTTAGTGACGATTTTGTTCCAATTATATAACTACTTTAATTACATAACTTTTCACTGAAAATCAAGAAAACATGAAATCATTCAAAGTGATTAGAAATCATTCAGAAATGTTAAATTTTCTTCTTCTTTAGTAGTTCCTTCTAGAGTGGTATGAAAGTTCACCATTAGCCGTTTTAATATCATTAAAATTGCACAATGTATACAGATATATGCACATCTGATAAGACTCTTGAGATTTTTTTAATAAGAAATTGACTTTTTTTTAATTTTTACGTTATATTGATTTCGTTATGCTAAATTTAGCATTCCTGGAGTTTAGCATTCCTTATATAGTTTTCAGTGAAAAAATTACAATAATTAAACTATAATACAAGTAATTAAATAATTGGAACAAAGTTGTCACTAATCGAATTGCTATTAAAAGTATCACATTTTGACTTCTTTAAGGCAAATTTTGAACATTTTTGCACGGATTTAGAGATGGGTAAAATGTATTCAGCGATCCAAAAAACGTAAGATTACATGTATAACGTGTTTGTAGGTCAAAATCGGTCCACGTTTATTCATCGTCCTTTACATTATATACTACATTTTTTGTTAGATTTATATAGTTACAAATTTACTAAAAGTTACACTGAGGTTTTTATATTATTTTTTAGATAGTATTATCTAGAACATATTTTTATCATTTTTTAAATATATTAAATATATTTTAAATATATTTTTATCATATTTTAAATATATTTATATATATTTTAAATAAATATTTTCTTTTTATCTTTACTTCGTCATTTTATATAACAAAGTGCCATATGAACCACTCATAAGAGACGTAACCTTTACAAATCGCGACTAGTAACTCGTAATCGGGACAGTTTTACTAGTCATGATTTGTAAAGGTTGCGTCCCTTATGAGTGGTTTATATGGCGCTTATATTTGTTATACAGAATGACGCAATAGAAATGTAAAGGAAATATTAAATGGATGATGAACATTTGCTCTAGACAATATATCTTATAAAATGTAATATGAAAGCCTGCACTAAGAGAAATTATCTGATAAAAAATTAACAAACGGATATTTCCGATAAAAATATCAATAAATTTTTATATCCAATCAGGATATCCGATTAAATTTAATCGGATATTTCTTATCATAATGGCGTTTCATCAAATAAACCGATATTTCTCATCAAATGTTTTCTAATCGGATACAAAATTTCATCGGTATTTTGATCGGAATTATCCATTTGTTAATTTTTTATCGGATAATTTCTCTTAGTGTGAGTGTAACCTGAGTGTAACTTTTAGTAAAGTTGTTGTTGTTGAATGTACGTATACCTGTTTATCTGGGTTGTTTTAGCATGAGAACCAGAAAAGCGCGTATTTAGCGTCCGTTAGGTGCTTAGAATAGAGCCACAGGTTTCGTTTGCCTCCGTTTACGGAGAAATGTATTATTTCATTCTGCTTCTTATATCCGCATGCCTATATACCTAATATCTATGCGTGATCCGTTATAAGATAGCCTCAACTGTGAGAGATGAGAGAAGCTCGCGCAGTTTGCGCGGAATATTCCGAAATAGGACCCGAGCCCCGGAATTTATTTGATGAGCTGGCCGGTCGTTAATTAATTGGTATATTGCGCGGGTATATCCGCTTTAATGAGTTTAATGCCTCGCTAATTATCGGTAGCGGCGGACTTTTACGAGCGCTAAATGCTCGTCTAAACGATCGTTGTAAATCATAGTCTAATTGGCCCCGGAAAAAAAGCACGATGCGGCTCCAGAGGTAGTAGCAGAGCGCGCGGGGGGAGGAGGAGACGAATGGTGGAGAGAAAATTATGTGGGGACGAGATTCGCCGTGCTCTCGAATATTCGTGGACGGTAATGGCATTCCCGCGTTTCGATAAATTACGACTCGATTATCGCGCGTACGTCACGCGAACTGAGTGTTTGACGAAAAGGAAAAAGAAAGAGCAGCGTCTCGTAGTTCCGTCAACACTTGACGATTACGATCGAACATAATTGAGGCGCTGAATAATGATGCGCCGTGGCGCATCGAACCTCAATCGCGAGAGGAATATTTTTAACGAGGAAGCGCCGGGCGTTCCAGGAATTCCTCGAGATATGTAACGACCCAGATAGACTTCTATAATTATAATAACGTGAGACAATCGACGATGGGAACTGTAGAATTCTCCTGATTACATTCCTTAGATAGAAATGTGTGGAGTTTTTGTAGACATCCACTCAGTTATTGTCAACGCATTCTCATTAGTTGTAGAAATATTGCGTAGGAATTGGACGAGAACTGGACTCAGCGGTTGAAGCAGTTTATTGTACAATGGACCGATTATTTCCAAATAATAAAGTAGTATTAATTTCATTTTATAATGTGCACATATTTTGATGTCTATTGTAAATAAAGTAAATAATATTATTGTATATAATAATATTATTGTAAATAAAGTAGATAAACGTATATATTGTTAGAAAAGAGTTTAAAATTGCATGAAAACAATGAGTGAACGTATCGAAAAGTATAGGAAAAGGAAATTGAAAGAGATAAGACATTTTACAATTTTAAGCCATATGATGATAACCTGGGATAGAAATGAAAGCAAAAGATAAATGGAATTTTCACTGACATGAGAACACTGATACTAATGATATACATGAATGTCATGACAGCTCAGGCTCAGAACTTAATGAAATAGTACACTCACAAGATTAGATAAAAGGACACATGATGCCACTGAATAGTAAAACTCTAGTCTAGATTTTGCTAGTTTCTAACCAAACTTTTTTTAATATCAAATCTATACAAATAGAATATCTGTTTGTATACTCCATATTAACACATTTAACTAATCTGGGCCAAATTTTGCATAGTTACTCTCTATAAGATCTTGTAGAAATACATAGATTACCATGATACTTGGACACCTCATTTTCTGACTCTCCCCTTGAATTTCATTCCCTTAACACTTTGTGATAACTCGGGCAACGTCGTATATTTTAAGTTAATTCTGTCAAATGGTTTTTATTGTTTGATTCTCTGTCTCTCTTTCTCTTTCTACATTGTAAAATATTATATTTGATTATTCAATATAAAAATAATGCGAAACTCGTGTTTTAAAAGATGAAGTTTTTTCACGATTAAATTCATTAATTATTGAAATAGTTGCAGTTTTATTTTTTTTACCATTTTTTCTTGCTCAGTTTGTGGCTAGTAGCCAACCGGTCAAGAAGCGCAGACCAGTATTTTTCTGGCTAGTTTCTGAACAGTTATTGTCTAATAAATTCTAGCCAGTAAAAACTAACGAGTCTCTGGCCAGTGACCAGTTTTATCCGGAAATTTTTCTACTCGGGTACAAATTGGCTACTAAAGTTTGCTGTTAAATTCACGTACACCTGTTCATCTGAGGTGTGCGTGCGATTTCAATGGAGACCGAGAGTTCGCGACGCGCTCTCGACACCGACGGGAGAAGAAACGACGGAGGAATCCGCGGCACTCTGAATATTAATATCACGACGCCTCCGGAACACACACGTCCCGTATCGTTGCGTCTCGCGTTGCACGCGCGCGCGACTCCTTTCAAGCGGGATCTCTCCTCTCGCCAGTCAGTCAGTCACTCTCTCCCTCTCTCTTTCTCTCTCTCTCTCTCTCTCTCTCTCTCTCTCTCTCTCTCTCTCTCTCTC
>NW_022639554.1:1001691-1004921 GCF_010583005.1 Odontomachus brunneus | reverse complement strand
TCTCTCTCTCTCTCTCTCTCTCTCTCTCTCTCTCTCTCTCTCTCTCTCTCTCTCTCTCTCTCACGATGATGTATCTTCCCGCGGCGAACACCCGTTCCGTATTTCGAAACGGCGCCCCTCTAATTAACCACCGCGCTGGCGGATTTTTCGACGCGTAAACACGCACTCCCCTCACGACGGCTCGGCGAGACGGGGGAGGGAAAGAGTGAAAGGGAGGAAGGCAGGATTAAAAGACGAAGGGACCCGTGAAGAAAATCCATTTGTCCGGCGATGACGAGGCTGCCGGGCCCCGTAACGATCCCACCCGCTCGCAGCGTTCGTTCGTTTTGGCGGTCGATTGAAAAGTCAGCGGCTGACTAATGGACGCGGGCTAATTGCCAACAAAGGCAAATCAATCTCCATCGTGGCGCGGCGCGCGGGCTAGTTGAGTCGTCGTCGCTCCGTCGACGATGTGTAAAGCGTTAAACGGCTCGCGAGCAGCCTCCCGACGCGCTGACAGGTATCTTGAGCAATGGCGTAGGGCTCCGTCATAACTTGGGGCGATCATGAACGTCGCGGTTCTCCCTTCGCGATTTCACCGGCGCGAATTTGCGTGGAATGCGCGAATGTGCCTGAGTAGAAAGAGTGATCTCTTTGTAGCCAGAAGTTCTGATTACTGGCTACCCAGATAGTAAATTTGGCAGCAACTTTATTAGTAGATTTGTAAAGGCTGTGTCCCTTATGAGTTGCTCATATGGCACTCATATTTATCACATATAACGACAAAATAGATATACGAAAGGAATGCGAACAATTTTATTAGAATTTGTTCAAAATAGTATATCAGTACAATAGTATAAAGTACAATCTGAGTGTAGCTTTTAGCAAATTTCATATATGCTGTATCATGATGCAGCATTCCAAGTAGAAACATCTCAGGGAAGAACTGATTACTGGCCAGTAACTAGACAGTTTTTAGACTGGCTAGAATTAATTAGACAGTTACTGTTTTGAAACTTGGCAGAAAATACTGGCTATTTTTTCATGGCCAATTACTAGTCAGAAACTAGACTTGAAAAAATAGTAAGTTAATACTGGATAGTTTCTGTCCATTAAAAACTCTAAAAATACTGTTCAGTATTTCTTGGGTAGATTTTGTCAGAAGCTATGCAAGAAAAATAGTAAGTAAATATTGAATAATTTCTGTCCAGTAATAACTCTAAAAATACTGTTCAGTATTTTTTGGCCAGTTATTTATCAGAAACTATACAAGAAAAATGGTAAGGAAATGCTATACATTTTCTGTTCAGCAAAAAATCGGAAATTACTGACGAATTTTTTTGAGATAGTTCCTGGCCAAAATAAAATAAAATATTATATTAAAGATAAAAAAAATTTTTTTGAATAAAAATTATAAAAAATTAATTTTAATAAAATTATTGTTTCGATACATATATAGTTAAATTATTTATAACTATTAATAAACTGAAAAAAAATAGATACTGATCAGAAACCGATAAAAAAATGCTTATAAAATAGTAAAAAACTATATAGCAACTAGTAAAAAACTGCTTAGAAACTGCTAATAAACAGATACTAATCAAAATCTAGTTAAAAACTGATTTGTAACTGTCTAGTTCAACTGTCCAGTTTTTGACGAAGTAAGCGTCGACCAAACTAGTCAATTTCTAGCTAAGAAAATTGGCTAAAAACTAGCTAGTTATAAAAAATTCCTGAACAGTTACTGGTCAGAAACTGGATAAATTTCTACTCGGGCAATATAACAAAAAATGTTTATTATTGTATGATGTCAATTTAAATGATTTATTCAGCACAGCATACTTATTTAATACAATTAAAACAATTGTCAAGTTTCCGTCACCGATTGTCTCATATCATGGTAATCACGTGAGTCTATCTGGATAGTTTCTGGCTAGTTTGGGCGACGCTTGCTTCGCCAGTAACTGAACAATAAATCTAATCACTTCTTTATTCGACATAAAAGTAATACGATACTCATGTTTCAGAAGAAGAGTCTTTTTACATGCAAATTTATTTATTATCGAAATGGTTATAATTTTATTTTTTATTACTATTTTTACTCGTCTTGTTTCTGATATTTTCCGAGACAGAAACTGCTTAGCATTTACTTAACATTTATCAAGTGCCTACACGGAGAAAATTTTATAGTAAAAATTACTACAGGATTTTGTAATCAAAGCATAGATCGACATTCTGCAGTATTTCACTTTCCTTTCATTTCATATGCGCTATTTATATTTTAGGAATTGAAATATACTATTAAAACACTTACTATGTTTCTAGCGAAATTTATTATGTTCCTTGAAAAGCTAAACTTTATATTGACAGTCTATTCCTGGACTTCTAGAAAAATAGTAAAATTAAAAATTTATAAGAAAAAGGAACTATAATAACTATGTTCTTTCCGTGCAGTTTCTGGCCATTAACTGGCCAAGAAATACTGACCAATATTTTCCTGTGCAGTTCATGGACAACTGATGACTAATGATTAGTTTTTCTGGAAATTTTTCTACTTGCAATGTTATATTTTTGCATTTAGAAATGTCGATACTTTTGGGTTATCGGAAAGATGCGATTTAATTCGGTAATTAAATCTTCCTGATAGTGCTCTTGTCGTTGATGCATTGTTCCAGATATTGTAATCGATATACGATTGGCCGCTAACGAGAGAAATGCTGAGAACGCGCGAGTGTTCGGAAGATGATGACGAAGGGACGTAGATGGAGGAGTTGCGCGGAGAAGTGGGAGGACAAAGAGGAGATTTTACAGGACGCGAGTGAAGGAGAGGAGAACGGAGAGGAGCTAGGGCCGACGACGAAGAGGCAATGGTGCGAGCAAGAGAGACAGCGGGGCTGAGAGGAAGCTGGTGGGGCGAGCGGACGATGAGTTTACTTTTTGCCGGACTCTAATTAGAGGCCAATTATATCGAGCAGGCGTTTGCCTCCACACAATGAACCGCGCGTTTAGTATCGATGTAGCTGGCCGATTAACTCCTATTTGTTGCGCGTTTTGTTCCCTCCCGGGGTTTTCGGGCCCGCTGTTGAATAAATACGGCTTAAGGGTGCCTGCACACCAACGTGACTTGACGTGACGTTCGCGTGAGTATCTCGAATTCGCCGAGGGGAGGCGCAAAGGATTGGCGGGTATTTTGTGAGTGAGTGAGTGAGAGAGAGAGAGAGAGAGAGAGAGAGAGAGAGAGAGAGAGAGAG
>NW_022639554.1:999101-1001459 GCF_010583005.1 Odontomachus brunneus | reverse complement strand
GAGAGAGAGAGAGAGAGAGAGAGAGAGAGAGAGAGAGAGAGATTCGTGAAATAAAAGAAGTTGTCCAAGTTTTTCGAAGCCAAAGTTGCAGAAAAAATTTCCATTTTTTTCGCCATTATATTATTTGATGATGGAAGAGTAATGTGATCGAGCGCAAAGTGGAATCTTGATTAAAAAGGGAAAAAATTCCCCTGAATCTCGTGGCGATTTTAAGACGCGCGCGTCACGCTACGCGGCGATAATAAACGGGAAGGTAAACGCGATTAATATATACAGTGGCACGTCGTAAATCTAAAAAATATCCCAACATTAATGCCCCCACACGGCCGTGGTATATAAAGAGGCCGTCGCTTACGAGGATTTTTCACGCGCGCGCGGCGCACGGTTACGCCACCCATATTTCCTCGCGTTTGTCCGGGGGCATTTGCTGGACAGAGAGAGAGAGAGAGAGAGAGAGAAAGAGAGAGAGGGAGAGAGAGAGAGAGAGAGAGAGAGGGAGAGAGAGTGGTATACACCCGCGGTATACCATATATATTCACGGTAACAGAGAGACGGAGGGCTCGTCCAAAACGAGCAAGACGGGAAAATACGTATAAAAATACACAAAGAAACGGCGGAAGAGGCCGGGACCGTTAATCGGGCAACCTGCTTATTGAGCCAATTATAAGAACGTGGACAAATTCAAGCGGCTAATCAGCTTACGGGCATTATAATGCCGCTGGTAGCCGCAGGGGTCTGCGTGGGATCTGATAAAGTCCCTCTTATTTATTATGTACACCCCGTACATTCTCGTGGCCCGAGTATGTGCGTCGGGATGCGCTGCGTGGATGCGTTCGGGCCCGCACGGCCCCCTCGACGCTCGTCCACGTGTGCGAGAGAGCCACCGTGCACAGGAACCAGTGACGGACCCGGATGACGGTCGCGAGTCGAGGATCGAGATATGGGCGAAGACTTTCAGACCGTAATACTAAGCGCTAAATGGCGATAAACGATACGTGTCATTAGGTTTACGCGTTCCAAATGCGTACAAATGAATCTAATTAAAGTTAGTTGCATACAATGGCAAGAGAAGTACACACACTTGAACATTTATTTATGAGATATAACATTTATCTCTGCGAAATAAAGCTTATTTCCGCGAAACAAGGTTTATTTCCGTGGAATAAACTTTTATTTCATCAAAAGATTTTCAAATGTTTCTCCTCAGCGTAGTCGGTTGTAAATCGGTTGACACACATTTTCTATCGAATTAAGCTGTAACACTTTCGATTGTCAGAATTGAAAGCCACGGCTGATGTATGTCTGGGTGCAGCAATCGGTTATGACAGAAGCCGAAGTAATAGTATAAAGTGTGATATTTGTGAAATTCGAAGAAAAGAATTTATCTTAAATTTTCAGGACAGTATTTTAAGAGAAGTGATTTTTATATATTTACAACCGATTACTGCGCGCACATACATGTCGTCAGTAGCTTTCAATTCTGACAACTTGAAGCGTTGCAATTTCATCCGATAAAATGTGTGCAAACCGAATTGCAACAGACTATACGTCATTGTTCATAAAAGAAAAAATGATGTGATAAGATGTTCTGTTAAGAAAACAATACTTGACAACTCATTTGTGGGATATAGTTTATTCCACAAAAATTCAAAGAATTTCAAATATGTTTTCTTAGTGCGCAAGAATGTCGAATTCATTTGTTCAGAATAAAATTATGAAATTTCTCTCGATTAATGACGTCAGTGGCTTTGAGGAAAATACAATCGGTTGCGATGAAATCTCCATCTCCTAAGGTGTCGCTTAATTTTTTATGTGTGCTCACTAATATTTCATGATATATACAACACTTAACATTTCCACTGCATGCACAAAATCAATATCAGTTTATGATATCTCATGAATTATCACAGCATGATTATCAATACCGTTTCAACGTCATTTCATGAGATTTCATGCATTGATACATAACTTGCGCGCAATAAAAATATCAAGTACCCTCAATGGCACTTTTACGCTTTAAGAGCATCCGATCTGATTTATCAATTTTTATGGCGCGTCTTATACGGCAATTACGGCCGCGATGAAAGAACACGCGGGGTCCTGTGGCGTCGTAGTCCGGCATTGGGAGTGCGCGTTCCAGAGAGGGTTACCTGGCGCATCCCACACGGCCGGCTGATACCGCGAGGGCCACCGTATATAATACAGATTTCATATGCTAATTCCTTGATTAACAATGCCGGGACGGAGCGTTTCATCATCCCGCGTTACCACCGACGTCTTAATACCGCGGATTTACATGCTAATTCGCCGAAGGACGGCGTCCCGCGCTCTCTCGACTCCTCCACATCGAAGGGGAGG
>NW_022639554.1:996312-998981 GCF_010583005.1 Odontomachus brunneus | reverse complement strand
GGGGGGGGGGGGGGGGGGAGGGAACGTGTCCGGCTCGCAGCATCCGGAACGGAGAGCGAAACGCGTCCGAGCGTTTATCTCACGCCGCATTATGCCAGCGAGCGAGCGAGCGAGCGAACGAACGAACGAGCGGGAAACGAGCGATTATTTCTTGTCGCCGGTGTCGATGTAACAAAGTTGCCGGGGAGTACGCCGCGTAATCTGGCGATCTTTTAGCGTAATCGATTTGCACGCCGCTTCATCGCGGATTACGCCGGTCAGTGATGGATCGGCCGTTACTCGCTTTCCGGATTTGCCCAGCGAGCATATCCAGCTCTTTCGGTGCTCGTCCGTGGCTGCGCGTGAAAGAAGGATAATGGACGCGATAGAGAGACGAAACTGTGGGAGAAGGTGAGAGAAAGTCGTTCTCGCTCGAGTGTTGTTAGAAGACAAATTATTTGCGATTTAACGACGTGCGAGACACCTAAGGACCTTCCAACGCAAAGCGCCGGTAATTGTCATGTAAGACGCACCGTAAGAATTGACAGATCAGATCAGACGGCTCTTAAAGGGTAAAGATATGCCACTGAGAATACTTGATACTTTTATTGTATACACAAAATACCAGTATCATTTCATGATATTGAAATGATGTTCATAATCATATTGGTAGTTCATGAAATATTATGAAATAATATTGATATTTTGTTTATGCAATAAATATATTGAGTATTGTATATATCATGAAATATTAGTGTTAAGCGAGTACATAAAAGATGAGGCGATATCTCGGTAGAAATTTTATTTCCAAGCAACTATACTGGACAGTTATGGGAACTTTTGTCTAGTAACTGAAGAGTAAAACTGCTTGGGTTTTCAATTAAAATATATAACGCTCTGCAGTTATATATTTACTGCGCACGAAAGATGCACAATATTGGAACCCATTTACTGAACGAAAACAGAATAGTAGGTTGGCGAAAAGCTATTCTATTGATTAATAATCATGTCGGTTGGTCATAAAATAGGCAAGTTTGCCTCAGTACTATTTCATTTTTGCTATATGCTTTCTAATTGAAAAATTTTGATATTAATGAGAGTTACAGTGCAAAGAATCCTTGATGCATGATATATGTTTTCATGTCTCTTGCCTTTTATGTGACGTTCGCAACTATGAAGTGACACATGTCTTTTTATCTATTCTTGTAGTTGTACTATTTCATCAGATTCTGGATCTGAAGCTGTCATGATAGTTTTCAACTGCATTATTGCATTATCAGATTAGTCTGATGTGTTCCCAGCAAACACAGAATGTAACTATATACAGTGTATCCCATAAGTTCGGCAACGGTAAGAAAACTCGGCGGGGGAGCATTTTAGAGAAAAATGTTTCGAACAAAAGTTGTAAGGTTTAAAAAGTCGCATTTAATGACAGTAGTTATTTGACCTAAGATGACGCCAAGGTCAGGACAAGGTCAACTTTGCTTTTTTAGATAGAAATACATATTTTTTTATTACGGCATTTTATTATACGTGAAAAAGCAAACAACTTTTGTTTGAAAAAATTTTTTATACGACCTCTATTTTCTAAGATATTTACGTAAATATCTACAAAATTATTGGTTTTAATAATGTTTTACTTGAATTCTATCAACTTTACCGAAAAATATCAAAAGATAAAAATTATTTATTTTGTTCTCATAGAGCTCTGAGAATTTTTTCAGAATTTTATATTAATTTTTTAGTACTGCATTTTCTTGCATTTTCTTGAAGTACTAAAAAGTTAACACAAAATTCTGAAAAAATTCTCAGAGCTCTTTGAAAACAAAATAAGCAATTTTTATCTCTTAATATTTTTCGGTATAAAAAATTTTTTCAAGCAAAAGTTATTTGCTTTTTTACGTAGAATAAAATCCCGTAATAAAAAATATGTATTTCTATTTAAAAAAGCAAAGTTGACTTTGTCCTGACCTTGGCGATGTCATCTTAGGTCAAATAACTACTGTCATTAAATGCGACTTTTTAAGCCTTACAACTTTTGTTCGAAACATTTTTCTCTAAAATGCTCCCCCGCCGAGTTTTCTTGCCGTTGCCGAACTTATGGGACACACTGTATAATGTAGAAGTAACACGTAATATAACTGCTGTTATACCTTATTAATATTAAGGTTACTTAATTTCATTTTATAAGTGTAATATAAGTACGTTTTAGAACTGTTATATCGTTCTGTTATTTGCTGGTTACAATAATAGAGCAATATAATTTAAATATAACACGTTATATAACAACTGTAGCGTGTTCGCATTACGTTTATATTATGTAATATTTTCACATGCAGATATCAGATCGTCCTTTAGATGATGTCTGTTTCTCGTACGTGAAATATGATCCATTGAAGCATGTAAGAACTGTGATAGCGGTACGGCGAAAGTTGCACCGTGATGCTCACTCCTGTAATAAAGTAGCACACTTTTTGATTAATGATAATTACTTTTGTAAATACCAATCGCTCTCACCGAAATACCATTTAATGAAAAGATGGGAAAATATTACTTTACCTAATCATTTTACCTGATCAATTTAGGATAGCAAGATACTTTTATATTATTATGTCTCTACATGAAAAATATAACATATAGATACAAGATATATATATATATATATATATATATATATATATATATATATA
>NW_022639554.1:989193-996302 GCF_010583005.1 Odontomachus brunneus | reverse complement strand
TGCTGTTGTATAACTGCAATATTGTCTGAATAGGAAATTATAAATAACGTATGTTATATATAACGTAACATTTTAAATCGCACGTTATATTTCGTTACATCACGGCAATCTAATAGTTACATTATTGTGTTTGCTGTCGGGTTCTCATGGCAATGTAAAATTGTGTATTGTTAACATATATCCTCCATTTGTCTTTTGCTCACTTTTATTTCCAATCTTGGTTATCATTTCTGTTATAGAAAATAATATTGTCAAATGCCTTATTTTCTTTAATTTCCTTCTTCTTGTTCTATGCTTTTCTACATTTACTCATTATTTAGGCAGTTTTAAGCTTTTATCATATATATTATCTATATTATATCTATATTATTCTTACATATATATTTATACATCAAAAAGTTATTAAGTTGTAAGCAAAACTTTTTAAGTTTTAAAAGTTTAAAATCTTTAAAGTTATTAATGTTAGTGATATCTTATAATCAGGTATAATAAACTAATTGTGAACTAAGAAGATAATAATTCAAATGAACTTTGTAATAATAATTTTGAGTTATATAAGACTCCAGACAGGCTTACTGTTGTGGCATGAATAACATAATACATCATGCTTCCATGCTATTGCATAATTCATATCATAGCTACATGACGGATTTACAACGCATGGCAATTAATTCTACTTAATTTGAGTCAATTTAATCTGAACGATCAATTGGAATAAAAAAGATTATATTTAAAAATTTTGTTGCAGTAACTATTCATTCTAAATGCAAGAAAAATTAATTAAATCTATAACATTTTTTACAACTAAAGAGAGATTGCGATCAGAAACTTCAAAATCAACGGATTAATAAAAATAAAGACAAGAAAAATATAAAAGTATTCATTGCATCCAATTCTGAGAAAGTGCTTGTAAATACCGCATGCAATGTTTCTGTCATAAGCCATTTCGCGTACATCCAAGTAACATGACACAAGCAACCTATACTATAGAGAAGTATATAATCCTCCATTTATTACGTGAGATATTAAGTGAGATATAAGATATAAGTTTGTAATTACAACTCACCCGCGTGACTTCTAAATCCTAAGTCTCTCTTATATAAAGCAATACAAAATGACAATAATATAAAATAATGAAAACAAATATTAAAAGAAAAACTAAAAAAAATATATATATATATAATAATTATATAAAATAATGATATTTTAAAATCTAATTTTTGGATATGTTTTTATATTTAATGCATCAGTGCTCTTATTCAAATACTTGACTGCCAATTTATCAATTCTTACAGTATCTTACTGCAGTGATAACTACTGCACTTCGCGTGCAAATGTCCTAAGAAATACATTGAAGCAATTACCACAACCCGGTACTTTTCGACTATTCCCGATAAAATTGGGCGAGATCGAGGAAGGCGCTTGACTATTTTTTCAACTGGGCGAGATAAAAGTAAAGGATGAGGCTTCGTCTTCTGACACTTATCTACGTTCCCGTGAGCGTGTGTGAGAAATACGCTTGAGGATCCCGTCAGATGTTTTATCCGGCGCGGCGATCTGATTTATACGAAAATCGCGATCTCCGCGGAAATAAGGGAACGTGTTATTTAAGGGAGTTTCGCGAGCGAAGAGCGAGACTCCCACCCTTCATGGGGCGCTTCGTCGACGGGGGATCGCGCACAAATTTCTGCCGGTGATAATTTTTCAGCCGGTCCGCCCCTGCTTCGAGCCGGTAACGGTGAACGGGCTTAACGTTGAATTAATTCCGGTGCCGCGCGCGCGCGCGGGAGCGATAAGGGCGCGTTGGCGCGTACCTACCGAGGGAAGGCCAATCAAATTCCCATGATTCCGAATTAGCAGATGCTTTCGCCAGATCGAATGGACGCCCCGCGGCGACCCTCGAGGAGAAACCCCGTGGAATGCGCGCCCGGCCTTAAGATATTCACGACAACTATATTAGCCGCCTCAGATAGGATCGGCATCATACTGCGCCAGCGACACGCTCACGTGTAACCCCGGGGAGAGGGAGAAGGAGAAAGAGAGAAGAGGAGCTGCCTCCACGCCGCAGCATCCTTTCTTTCTTCTCCACACCTCCTTTTTGCGTTTTCGCCCTCGCGAATCGTGCGAATGTACGAAAGCCCGAGTCCCGACCTTTGGCGTATTAGTCGGCGTCAGTTATTTTCAACGCGATGCGCTCTCTCCGAGATCTATCTGTCTTCTTTTAATGCACCCAAGTAGAAAGAGCCTGGCCAGTGACTGGCAAGAAATTTTTGTTACTAGCTGCTTTCTGGTCAGTTTAGGTGACGCTTGCTTCATCAATAACTGGGTAATAAAATTAGATAGTTTCTGTTCAGTTTGTACACAGAGAAAGATTTATTAGATTTGGTTTCCGGATTGGAGCCGCGTGGATTCTTCTTTGTCTGATCCCGACGTTTTGCGAACATTTCAGTCCGCTTCATCAGGGAGGAATGACTCGATGCCCGAGAGAAAGATTTGTATCCACTTACAACGAATATATTCAAACTAACGATCTTTGTTTCGTACATAAGCGACGATATATTATTTTGTTAGAAAACTTTTAAGTCTTGAATTTCAACAATATATTACAAATTATACAAGTTATTATACAAATTATATAAGTTATAATTTGAATATTATAATAGTCTCACAAGAAATAAAATATGATTATTTTAGTAATAATGATATCTGTTTTGATAACAATATCTTTTTTCATTTAAAAACATTTAAAAACATGCTCATTATTTTTGAATAACAAGAACACAAACTTTTTTTCGTTAAATCATATAAAATATATTCTCTCGATTAACTTATCTTTGCTTAACGCTGTGATTTCATTTGAAGATTAACATGTCAAAAGTAGAGGTATTTTCTAAGAATGTTATTTTTTTCTATGTAACTAGTTTTTCATTAGTTTCTAACCAAACTTTTTTTTGTACAAAATCTGTCAAAAAGTTCTCATTTTCAATTGTTCGATTCTCTACATTATAAAAAATGATTGTATTTTATTATTAAATATAAAAATATTTTATTATTAAATATAAAAATAATGTAAAATTCGCATTTTTCCGAATGAAATAAAGTCTCTTTACGTGCAAATTTATTATTAAGAGATTGAAAAAGAGTTGTAGTTTTATTTTTAATTGCATTTTTTTGGCTTAGTTCCAGTAATTGGTCAAGAAACATTGCGGCCAGTATTTCTCGAGATTTTACTAAACAGAAAAATTACCCAGAATTTATTTACCATTTTTTATTGCTTAGTTTCTGGCAAGTAACTGACCAAGAAATACTGACCAATATTTTCCTGTCTAGTTTCTAAACAGTGTTGCTGTCTACTAAATCCTAAAAACTAGTCGGTTTCTGATGACCAGTTTTCCTGGAAAATTTTCTACTCGAGTACGTAGACATGTGTTTAGAGAAATCACCGTGCCATTGACCATTAGCGCGTTTGTCATTCGAACGTGAAGTATCGAGATATCGTGAAAGTTCAACTCAGATCGATAATTTTATCCGATTTCAGTGAAAGCTAATACGATCATTCGTATGAATATATATCTTTAATTACGCTTATCATGAATCAGTTGCATTCTGGTTCGTACGGCGCGTTCTCGATCGTTAGACACAGCACCGGAACGAACTTAATCGCCGAGTCCGTTCCACCTGATCGATACGGCGTTCACGAGCCGCTCATAATTTCGCTCGCGGACGTAATTACGCCGCGTTATAAATATCGGCATCGCTGGTGCGTGCTAAATTTCACGCTGCGCGGCTGATAACAATTTCGGGGCTCCGGGACTGGCTGGGGGAAGGGCCCGCGATCAGGCCGCGGCGCAGAGCCGCGTCGGGAACGAGATCGGACGGGCAGATTTCGCCGAGGCGAGGCTCGTCGAGACATTTTTCGCATTTCGTGGTGGACCGCGGACACGTGTTGCCGACACGGCCGCCTCGGTTTTATTGGGATTCGCGAAATTTCTCGCTGATCGGGCCCCGGGACGAGGCGCGCCGCGTTCTTCGGAGCCCGCTGAAAAATGCGATCCGCGCCCGGATAGGCGAGGAGGCCTCTACGGCGGGAGGGTGGAAAAAGGGAGGCAACGGCAAGATAGACCGGTGATTAATTTGACGAGCTGACAGATATATAGCAGAGGAATCAGAGGAATTCCCGTGGACAGGAGGGAACGCATTAGAGAGAAATCCCGCCGCCGAAATTAATGTCCCACGAGTGCCGCACGGGATCCTTTCCTCCGAGTCGTCAGGGAGTCATTAACATTTTAACAGCTCGACGTTAAGGCGGCTTATGAGTGAATTACGTATTCTAATATTTATCGATAATTATAAGACGGAGAAATGAAAAGAATTCGAGCCATCCTCGCCATACGACTACAATAAATAATAGAGACTTGTATCGAAATTAGTGTCTATTTAAAACTAATATACTCCAATTAACAATTATTGTTTCATATATAAGTAACGACATATAATTTTGTCAGAAAAATTTTGAAGTATCGAAATTCAACTCAATGTTACAATTTTATTTGAATATTACAATATTAAAATATTATAATATAATAATGATAAATAATAATAAATTGAATATTATAATATTATATATAATAATAATATATAATAATATTATAATAATCTCATAAAAAATAAAATATGATTATTTGAATGATATTTTCTCCCGACATTTAAAAATATTATGTTCTCAATTCAATATCTTTCTATTCATGAAAATTATTTTGGAATAATAAGAATACATTTTTCTTTATTAAATCATATAAAATATATTGATGCAAATAATTTATGTTCGTTTAAAACTACATATTTCTGCTTAACCAAAAATCTTGTTTGGTTAATTAGAATCTTATAAACTTGAACAGAATTTTAGTAACTTCAACCGAAATATTGGATCATTCTCACCAGACATTTAGTTAATCCAACCGGATTTTATTCCCGTGTATATATTCTCATTTTAAGATTTATACGAAAGAAACAACTTTGTTAGTACAACTGAATTTTCTGGGAACTAGATGAAAAACTCTTATGAACAGAAAAATTTGTGTAGAAGGTTGGTACACGATAAAAAAATTCAGTTACTCTCAACCAATTGCTCTCAATTATCTCAGTCGAGTTTTAATGCAGCTGAATGTTCAGACGAATGTTTTCGGTCACAGCAACAGAGATATGATTTATCGCCAGCGAGTTTTTCGTCTGGTCCCTATTTAGTTACCTAAATAGAAATACTTTTTTTCATGTAGGGGAGACCGAGTCTAGTTGGCTATCGGGGTAATTTGGCAAAATCGATCATTTTTAGTATCCTCTAATAAGTTACAAAATTAAGCAAACAAGACTTTTAAACCTCTGCTTGCTTGATTTTGAAATAAGTTAAGTATCAATGTCGAAACTTAATTCTGGAAATTCTCTTTGTTTCGGTTTTTAAATATAAATATTTAAAGTGCAAAACAATAAGAATATCCAGGATTAGATACGTATCCAGAAATTGGTATCTTTACCTTAAAGAACAATAGAAATAATCGATTGTCAATTTGCCTCGGTGACCAAATTGTCTGCCCCACATGTTAAAAGCGAAAATATTGGGAGTACAAATTAGTTCGGTCCGTTTTCAAAAAATGGCTCTGGCTGTTATGAATGTTTCATAGTGACAGCTGATTTCGGTGGTTTCAGAGAGGTTAGACATCTGTCAATAATATTCAGTTTATATCGCTTTCATACGAGTTTCATACAAACCCCTATTTTTTACTGTGTTGAATATGTCAAATTTTGTGTTAACTAAGCAGCATTTGCGGGAGGTTTTAGTTTTTTGCTTTAATTGGAAGAAAAGTGCAGCTGAAACGCATCGAATGCTTGTAGAAGTTTATGGTGACAATGCTCCAACTGATAAATCATGTAGGGAATGGTTTCGACGTTTCAAGAATGGTGATTTCAGCGTTGAAGACAAGTCTCGCTCTGGACAGCCAAAAAATTCGAAGACAAAGAATTGGAATCATTACTTCATCATTACTCGATGAAGATCCGAGTCAAACGCAAAAGGAGCTTGCAGAATCATTGGGAGTTACGCTTCGTTGATTCGTTTGAGCCGTGCATTACGAGAAAAACATAATACGAGCCGGAATACTAGCAAAGACATGACAAAGTTATTCTTCTGCATGATAACGCTTGGCCTCATGTCGCAAAAGTTGTAAAAAATTATTTGAAAACACTCAAGTGGATATTCGCCGGACATTGCTCCTTCTGATTACTGGTTGTTCCGACGGATGCAGCACGATTTGGCAGGTCACCGGTTCACTTCTTTCGCAGAAATCGAAAATTGGCTCCTAACTTGGATCGCCTCGAAAGACGAGACATTTTTTCGAGATGGAATTCGAAGATTGCCTGAGAGGTGGGAAAAAGTAGTAGCCAGCGATGGACAATACTTTGATTAATCTGTTCATTCATTTTGTTCTGAAATAAATGCATTTTTGACCACAAAAAAACGGACCGAACCAATTTATCCCCAATACTTTTCGAATGTTCCCTTTTCCGCGCTTCGGGATTCCTCACGAAATTTAATGGGTGGTACACGCGGCTAATTGCGCGGCCGAGGCGCAATTAGTATTCCACGCGGCAGCGTGTCGCTCCGAGGAGGCTTGACTTCCTTCGCACGTGACCGCGCGGGACAGGCGTGCGCGTGCGCGATTGAGGGAATCTGACGAAAATCCGTGATCGATTAACAATGTGCCGCGCGATATTGTCCCACCGGTGGTAATACATTACTCCCCGTCGCCGCAGACTTCCGGCTTCTGACGGCTTCTCCCGCCGTCCCGCGCCGCTCGTCCGCGCTGCGGATCGCGATGCGTATGCAGCGCGCGTACTGACAACGGTTGAACGATGCAGACGGTGTGAACGGTAAATGGTTATGACAGGGGCGCCTTGAATCTCTGATTCCCGCGATGTCACATTACACGGAAACGCTCGTCGTCGAACACTCGATCGCGTGTACATGATAATAAAGAAAGAGAGAGAGAGAGAGAGAGAGAGAGAGAGAGAGAGAGAGAGAGAGAGAGAGAGAGAGAGAGAGAGAGAGAGAGAGA
>NW_022639554.1:960965-988490 GCF_010583005.1 Odontomachus brunneus | reverse complement strand
GAGAGAGAGAGAGAGAGAGAGAGAGAGAGAGAGAGAGAGAGAGAGAGACTCCCCGATGGATCGTGCCGGGCGTAAACCTGGCTGCGGCACGTACTCGCGTTCGCGCATTCGTTGGTCCCGCTTATGAATGTCCGTTTAACACGCCAACTGTCGCTTCGACCGCGTCGATTGCACGGGAGCTTGAGGGAATTATAAGGAAAATGAGTTTGTTTAGAACTCACTGCGATAGTTGCGCTACGTATAAATTAAAATATTGTCTAACTGCTTGCACAATTAGGAAAAAGATTGGCTACTCTCCAGAGTTGAGATATTTGAAACTAAAATTGACGCCTTTTGTACGCGCTCTTTGAGAGGTCGCGGCTAGCGTTATTTTTAATTTGTTCTTAATTTCTTGTAAACTATACGGAAAGAGACATTTAAGTTCGTGGAATTGAATGGGGACCAGGCGAAAAACTCGCTGACGAGAAATAATATCTCTGTTACTCTGACTGGAAACATTCGTCGGAATATTCAGCTGGTCCTCAAGTAACAAAAAACCCCGTTACACTAAAATTGTTCTTCTCCGTGTAAAATTTCAACAAAAACTTGTTATGATATTAAGATGGATGGTATTAATATATTATACACAAATTTCAGAATTATCAACCGTTCTGTCTGAAAAATGCAGCAGTGAGAAAACAGAGAAATTAGCTGACGAGCAAAACAGATAGCCAAATATTGTTTCAAAGCAACAATGCTAAATACATAAAATTATCAAATAAAGAGTAAAGTAAATAAAGAGTAAGCAAATAAAAGAGTAAAGTAAATAAAGAGTAAAGTGAATAAAGAGTAAGTATCAAATAAATATAAGATCAGACCATAAATGTTGACCTGAGAGTCTTGTAAATAACGCAAGTAAGTCTTAGCTTGATTGCTCGTCGATAACCCTAATATATTATAAGATAAAATATATTCTCTTCTTTTAGACCGCCGTGTACATAGAGATTCGAAACGAAATTAAAAAATATTTATATGAAAAATTTCTTTTAATTTAATTATGCATCGATTGGGAGACTATAATCATGCTAATTACCAATAATCATCACGGCATTTAATGTGTTAATGTGCTAACACTATTGCTATCGACGCGACGTCGTCGCCTTCGTGGTAGAGAAAGGAAAAAGTATAAGACCGGAAATTAGTCGTAAAATTAGGAAAACATTCGAAAAAGTGTCACAGCGCTGCTGTCACACGAGTTCCTCGTCGTGGATCTAATGAGGCGAGAGAAGATAACGGAACAAGCCTCGACCCTTTTTTCAGATAGCGGAGCGTACCAGCTTCAGTTTCATTTCCTGTGGAGATAACGGGAAATCATATCGTAGGCAATGATAATCGCACATCCTGCAGACACGACAGACCAGATATGGTAATAGACTATTAATTAGACGATAATTACGCCGTACGATAACGGGAGCCTAAGTGATGTCAGGCACGGGTTGTGGGCGTTTGTTTCCTCCGGGGAACATTCTGATAAATTTGTAACGAGATAGACAACGTCGGGGAAAGGTAGGGAGTAATTAAGAGCAATTCAGAGCAAAAAAGTAAATTGCTATATGGAGTTTTACGATCGAGTCGGTGCTGTGAATTATTGTTTATCAGATTTTCGCTACACATTGCGTTATATACGTCTTACCACTATAATTATATATAGATAAAGTACATACTGCATTCAACTAAATGTTACTTGTTTCATACATTTCGTAAGTTTTTATATCCGCAAATCTATCATAAGCATCAAACTTATTCAAATAGTTTCTGAATCCTAGTAAGTTTAGCATTTCAATCAAGAGTATTGAATTTAAACAAAAATTTGGCTTATTTACTGCAATAGAGTCGAGCTAACTTTTTCCTAAATATAGTTTTATAACATTCTTGTAAAGAGCATAAATTCTTCTTTTGAATGATAAATAATAAGATGAACTTTTCTAGAATATCTCATGAGTATTCATTAAGACTATTATCAAGAAGAAATATTCTATGTTAAACATATATGACAATCAACAGAAAACTAGAAAGTCAATAGAAACCAATGCAAAACTTAAATTACGAAACTCATTCAATTATTAAAATAAAATTAAAAAGAAAAATAGAGGATTAAACGGTCCCCTTTAAGACTTTTATTAATAGTAGTTAAAACCTATCCCTTGGATTTAGAGTTTTTTTATTTTAATCGTATATGCGACGTTACGTTTTATATAATCGTGATTCAGCTAGAAAACTCACATCTATCTAGATTCGAATCTGAATATCTCAGCTAACGCAAGTTTCAAGTAACGACTACTGATACACGTTTAAGGCCGGTATTTATAGTTGAATCTTATATTGAAGATCATATTAAGTTTATCTTTAGATGCTGTACGAATCGTTTCATTGGCTACGCATCTGAAGATAAGCTTAAAACGATCTTAAATATAAGATTAGACCATGAATTCTGGCCTAAGACTTGTATTAATGACTACTCGTTTTTTAAAACCTATATCTCCCTAATGTGAAGTGCTCAGATTTTTATTTAGAGTTACGCCCAGATATCAGTGGAATTATGTTATTTATGTGATATTTATATCTGTAATCGTGTTCAACCGAGAAACTCTCATCTAATTCTGTATTCAAATCTGAACATCTCACTTGAGACGAGTTTCAAAAGTAACGACTATTAGTACAGGTCTAAAGAATCGTCCATAATGCGGTCACACAGGCAGGTTTTTTAAAGTCGTAATATTAGTCTGTGAATCGTGTATCTATTTTCTTTGCGTGCATTCGCGAAAAATGAGAAGTTTTATTGAATTCGCCAATAAAGGAAATACATACATGATCGATTCGCAGATTAGTGTTACGACTTTAAAACGCAACGGCGACCGCATTGTAGACGATTCCTAAGAATCGTTTTGGTTGTCACTTCAACTTCTTTTTCAGTGGAAGAAAGACTTGAGAAATAACTTCACTCCGAATTTATTCTTATTGAGAGGACATTACTAAGGCGAAATGCGGGAATCTTTGGAACACGGTTCAAACCTTAAGATAGATACGAGACTAATATTCTGCCCAACAAACGCCCATAATCCATGGCTGACATCACTTAAGCTCCCGTTATCATACGGCATAATTGTCTAATATGAATTGCAACTCCTTAGCTTTAATTTTTCGAGTGTAAGGAAAGGAATAGCCGCGACGGCATGTGTCATCCACCGGCTCGAGTGCTTTTCATTCAACGTGATCACGAATGTTTTGGCTGGCGAGAAAGAATCGGCCGGCCAGAGATCGATCGACCGGCCGATTGGCAAGACGGCAAAACACGGGACACGTTGAAATGAGGCTCCTCTCCTCCACCGCGAAAGAAATGGTGACTTAGCGGCGGATGATTAATCATGAAACAATGCCCGGTGCGCCATCGACGGAAGGCCGGCCGGCCAGCGCTGCGAAGTCGCCACCGGCTCGGCGTCGACTACCTGGAAGGCCGCCAATTAATCACGAATCCGCGATGCACGCCGTGTGTACCTAACTCGATGGACCCGAGTTAGGACCGCCATAAACAAAACGCGTCCTACGGACGACCACGGGCGCCTGAGGCGGACCTGAAATATCACCTAGGTGTGACTGACATCGCTGATGAGCGAAGTTGGCAGGAAGGAAGTCTCGCACGGCGCGCAAAACGTCGCGAGACGTCGCTTTTCGCGACGAGCGGCGCGAGAGGCGTCCGGGTTGAACACTCGTCGCGAAGCTGCGAGAGGCGGAAATTGTGTGTATCGCGATGCGATCTTCTTTTAAGAAATAAGAATCGCAATAAATACGATTCACAATTGTGTATCGCAAATATGATTTTAAATCGCGCGCAAATTTTTATCGCAAACACGACTTTTAATCATAAGGGAAGTTGGGGGAAACGTAATGTTTAAATAAACGTTAAATATATTAAAACTAAATAAATCAACTGTCTCTTCATACTGCGTCAAAATATTTTTTGAAATGTTCACTATAAGAAAACACAAATTTTACTATGAAAGAATAATTAAAAATAAAAGCATAATGAGGTTAAATGATGTTTTCTTAAAAACATCATTTAACTTCATTATGTTTTCTACGCGGGACAAAATGGGAGACATTTTATAAAGTTTGTTTATTTCCAAATTATTAATTTTTAAACGTCTTTAAAAGTGACTTATTAAGGCATGCGATATATATATATATATATATATATATATATATATATATATATATATATATATATATATATATATATATATATATATATATATATATATATATATATATATATATATATATATATATATATATATATATATATATATATATATATATATATATATATATATATATATATATATATATATATATATATATATATATATATATATATATATATATATATATATATATATATATATATATATATATATATATATATATATATATATATATATACATATATATAAGGGTGTATTATTGCACGTTTAATTAATTATAATTATTTCTTGACATTTTTTTCATAAAACAATAAGACTACCCTTTTTATTACTTTTTTCTACTAAAATATTAATGACAATCAATATTAAGTGCAGCAATCTTTAGTAACCTTTTGAAATATATACAAGAATATATATAAAAATCATATATAAGAAGAAATAACGCAACTAACTATATATAAATATATAAAAACTATATATGAGAAAATATATATTAAATAAAAAAATATAAACTATATATATGAATAACGTAAATAACTTAACATTTTAAGGATGTTATAACGGCATAATTTTATTATTCCTCTAAATGTATAAGTTTGGATAAATATCATAGATTGTCGCGCGATATTTGCACAGATATCTAACTAAAATGACGAGTAATTTTAAATTGCAGGCGCGATTTCGCGATTATGTCCAATTACGTATTGCATTGCGATTCAAGAAAAGAAAATCGCAGTGCTTGCAATATATCGTAAGATCGCACGTCCCTACCTTTAATAACCTTTTTCTCACAGTCACTGCTCCTTCTTGCTCGTTGATTCTATAAATTTTTCCCAACTTCCATAATTTCGATGAACAGGATACTCAATCAGAGCGTCAGTTAATAAAAATGTCATCAGTCCATCCCATATAACATAACAGCGCGGCGCGAGTCATAAGAACAAAATCGACCGCAACATCCTAGCAATTCTCGTAACAGACGCATTATATAATTTCAACTCCGAGCGTGAACTCCACGCGCTTTCTTTCGCGAGCGCAGCGAACGCTGCATTCTCTATGCACCGTTATCCGGAGCGCGCGCACGCGCGCGATGCAGCTCTTACGCGGAATCGCGTGTCAGAGCTCGGTCACCCCTCGTAGTCGAGATCGTCGTCACCGCCGTCGTCGTTTAAAGGACAAGGGGTAAGGCTCGGCGCGTGGTCTCGCGGTGCAGCCGCGATGATAAATGAACAATTCCGCGAGATGGTATCGCTAATTGCACGTGGCCGACAACAATGGTGTGATTGTCTTAGACGGTCGGCTAGCTGAGGAAGAGAGAAAGAGAGAGAGAGAGAGAGAACCTGCCCCTTTCCACCCTTTTTTTCCCTCACCCTCCGTTCGATCGCTCTCCTCCCGCATCTCGTGCTGTTGCTCTCCGCGCTTTCTCGCCGCGCGAGAAGTCTCCTGAACGGTGCGCGTTCCCGTGTATCTGTGTAGGTGCCATTATGATCGCGTCCGTGTGGCAAGGTGG
Source organism: Odontomachus brunneus (assembly GCF_010583005.1). Taxonomy (NCBI): domain Eukaryota; kingdom Metazoa; phylum Arthropoda; class Insecta; order Hymenoptera; family Formicidae; genus Odontomachus; species Odontomachus brunneus. Next base: position 982,739 of record NW_022639554.1, on the reverse strand, counting down.
GCGCCAAACTTTTAAATCGACGCCTCCGCAATCAAATTACAGACCGGGACACGGGACGCAGCGCCCATGCATTATTTATGGATCATGCCGCGTGCCTCATATCGAGGCGATATTTCTCTCTCTCTCTCTCCCTCTCTCTCTCTCTTTTGTACGTAGGGCATAATGGGCGGATGGGGGCGAGAAGGGGGGATGAGAGGGTGGCGGCTGCGGAGGAGGAGCCCCGGGAGATAGTTGCGAGAGCATATAGGTGTTGATAATTCGATGGCATTATGGAAATGCTAACGAGATTCCTGAATCGCGCGACTCGCTCGCTCGCTCGCCGCAGAATTAAAGCGCGTCGGGGGAGGAGGGGGCTGGTGAGGGTGACGAGGGAGGCAGGGGCTGCTGACGGAGTTGGCGATTAAGCAAACTTTGCTCCTGGATGTAGCGTGTACGTGCCCGGAAAAAAATCGAACCCGCGGAGAGTACGAACGAGAGCGCGTACGTTGCATTTCCCCCTTTTCGCCCTCCGCTCTTTTTTCCATTTTTTTCCCCGACAGGAGGATTATCGCGTATTCGAGAAATTAATTCCCGGGTCCAGCGCAGTGGCGCGAGGCGCGGTCTCGTTCAACGGGATTATTCTGTGTACAGAAAATAAAAAAGAGAGAAAAAAAGAATTGGCACATCGGAATCCACGAAGCGTCGTTGCTCGATCAAATAATCTATGGAATATTTCCTGCGCGTGAAGTTCTTGGGGAGTGCCCCGCGGGGTAATTGAAATCGCTCATTTCCACATGAACTTAGCCGGCACGAGGAAAGCACGCAATATCTGAGACAATATTTCTCTAACTTTTATCGAAGCTGACGTCAAAATCGACGACGCGAATTATTATGTTATAAAAATAGATCAGTCGAAATAAATCGAATGAAACAATCTCCATTTCAGGGTTGTGTATAAGAAACTGATTTTTTCGACAAAATTAATATGATATTCTAATAATTAAATAAAAAGAATTCAAATAAACGTTGTGTTATTGAAAATCAAACGACAACAAAAGTAATTATAAAAATAGATCAATCGAAATAATGTGAATTGCTAATTAATCGATTTCAGTTTCGAGGTTGTGTATGACGAATTAATTCTTTCGGCAAAACTATATAATGTGCTAATAATTAAATAAAAAGAATTAAAATTAACGTCATTGAAAATCGATGACAGAAATAATTAAAAATATAAATCAGTCAAAATAATGCGAATCGAATAAAACAATTTTAATTTCAGGGGATTATGTACGGCAAACTAATTTTTTCAGCAAAATTATATGATGTTCTAGTAATTAAATAAAAAGAATTAAAATAAATACATGACGTTATAGAAAATTGACAGCAAAAATAATTATAAAAATAGGTCAATCGAAATAATGTGAATCGAATAAAACGATCTTAATTTCATGATTGTAAATGATAAAATTTTTCACGAAAATTATAATATTCTAATAATTAAGTAAAAAGTATTAAAATAAATAAAAGAAATAAATTTCGATGTAGAAATTAATTTTCTTGTACGAGACAAGTTCAAAGTTTAATTTAATGAGATAATCACAAATCATATCTATTATAGCAGCTATAATAACGGAAATAACATCTGTATCATATATGACAACTGCGTTTTAGCTTCATTAACTTTTCACTGTTAACTAAACGTTGAAACTGAAATTTTTACTTAAGATTGTAAATCTGATTTGAATTTTTCTTCGAATTGACTCGAGTGCATTCCGCGCAATAAAATTACCTTAAAGAGATGCCGAAGCTGAAAACTTTACCGACAAAATATTGATATTTCTCTGCAAAGTTTACATCGTATTAGTTGTACAGAATTACGAATGCTTTTACGCAATGAAAGTACGTGCAAAAATAAATAGGAGCATTACTCAATATGTGATGAAAACGTAAAAAGAATTTTAAATGTAAAATCTCAAGCTATTAGCATAATATTTGCTTGATCCAAAAGTCCCGCAACTTGTACGTATTGAAAGTATGGATGCTCCAAACAGAAAAATTTTGAAGAACATTGCTGTACTTTCGCATTTAAATTCGGAAGCTTAAGAATATTCGAAAAGTTTGTAGAAAGATTTCTACACTGAGAGAAAAATGTATGATATTTGGAACTATAATGGCATAGTAAAAAGATTATAGTTAGAAATATAATTTTTATAGTAAATGTTACCATAATATTTGTAATATTTACAATATAAGCATAGTATAACTGACTCGTGTAAAATTTTTACCAAGAATTATAATTATTTGAAATACAAAATATAGTAAGGTAGCAAATATTGAATGATAAGAGAAATTAACTATTTTATATAGTCAATACAATTGGAATATTTGGCAAATATAGGTACATGTAACTATATTCCCAAAAGGTGCTTTACTATATATATATATATAGTAGAGTAATAAGATGGACTATAAATTTGTGTTCATTCTACTATATCTTTATATTTAGATGAACTATAAATACATATTTGAGGCTAAAACGAACTATAAAATATAGTGAGATTATAGTTATTTCAACTATTTTTTTCTCTCAGTGTACATATGCGTGGTTAAATTAAATTTCCCGCTGAATATGTCAAAACAAAGCGATATACATTCACGTAAGTTCTATATGTATGCGCAAGAAATACGAAAAGGATATCGTGATTGTGTCCTTAACATACCCTAACGATCGTCCCTGCGTTATCAACATTGTTCCAGTTCGTCATTGACTTCAGCATCTCCTTAAGGGGATGTTCGAACTCGAACAATATCGATAATGCAGAGACGATCGTCACTAACATAATCACGCTATCCTTTTCGTATTTCTTGTACATATAGAACTTACATGAATGTGTGTTGCTTTGTTTTACCATACTCAACGGAAAACCTAACCATATATGTGTAGAAATCTTTCTGCAAACTTTTTCGATATTTTTAAGCTTCTAAATGCAGATGCGAAGGTAGAGCAATGTTCTTCAAAATTTTTCTGTTTGAAGCATCCACACTTTCAGTATGTACAAGCTGCGGAACTTTTGGATTAGGCAAATATTACGCTAACTGACAGCTTGAGATTTTACATTAAAAATTTTTTGTTCGTTTTCAACACATATCGAGCAATGCTATTTATTTTTGCACATACTTTCATTGCGTAAAAGCATTTGTAATTCTGTGCAACCAATACGACGTAAACTTTGCAGAAAAATGTCAGTATTCTGTCGGTAAAGTTTTTAGCTTCAGCACCCCCTTAAAGCTTGATTCTTTCTTACCCAATTCTCCTCTTTAACGCACATCGTCGATTCCGATGGGCGATTCTAGTCGACGACTAATCCGCGACCGACTCAAGAATCAAGCAAGGGATTCACCGGCGAGAGAAAGAGTGGGCGGAACACGCTTTTACATCCCGGACGATTAGCCGGCAATTATTCGTGCGCGAGTCAGCGGATCACGTGCGGATGCTTAAGCGTGTTTAACTATTATCGTCGGCGTTCGCATGACAGGAATATCCCGGCCGGGTCGGTGCCACCCAGGTCGAAGCGCGCAGGGAAAGGTGGCAGGGCGAGAGAGGAGGCAGGGTCCTCTCGTCCTCGCGAATATGCGCGCTGCCGCGCTAGCACCGCGCGACGCATACTTACCGTCGCGGGTCTCGCATTATTATGGCACGTTAGCAATAAGGCACGGACGGCTGTATTTCACACCACGAGCACCTTCGATCTCGCCCGCAGGCATTCTCGGAACGTCCGCGCCACGCCGGGAGATTATTTCAATTATTTAACGGCCGGCCCGATCTCCCGAGCGTTTCTCTCTTTTTCTCTCTCTCTCGCTCGCTCTCGCGCTCTCTCCACCTTCTCTCCACCCCCCGCGATGATCCCGGAATCGTAATTCAGGTGTTAACGATCTCGTAGAAATCACCGTGACGGCACGCCGTGACGGGACTGCCGACGAGACTTTACACACCGCGCTGTCCTACTTCCTTGTTACGTTTGAGCGATGACTTCCTTCGTTAATTTACTGTTGATTTTTCTTTTCCCGAACGAAAGCGTAGAGGCGTTCCTTGGGATACAGCTTCGTGAGAAATGAGCCTGAAATCATTCTTTTTTTCGAAGGTAAGAGTCAGTGAAGGAGTATCTCGAGTACTACTTGATGGGTGTTGGATATTAACCGATTAAAATGTTAGTTGATTAAAATAATTGGCAAATTAATAATCAAAATTAACCAACTGTTATATATAAAATTACGAATAAGTTAATTGGCGAAATTAATTATCGATAAAACTTCGGTTTAAATGATTGTGAACTGTTTAATAAGTGATTTCACTAATCAATTGAATTATTTGTGATTACATCTATGATTTGATTGAGTTTTAAACGATTAATACCCAATACTCTGACCTGGGTACTCGAATATTTCTCAAATTACTCGCGTAGTTGAGATTGAAATACTAGTGTATTTGCGCTAAATTGCATTAGTGGTAGTATTGTAGAACGAATAAATGATTTCCACATTTAAAAATAATTGTATACTGAGAAAAAAGCGAATGAGTTAATGAGATTTTGCTGAAACGAATAAAATTCGCTTGAGCAAACGTTTAGTCGATTGAACGAATTAAATCGTTGCTACGACGAGTTGTATCAATTGATCCCGTGATTGCGATTTGGTCAATAACTCTATCAATCTCTATATAGTCAACGAAAAACAGTTGACCGCTGATTTTATTAACCCAATCGTCTTTTCTTCAGTGTAGGATTACACCTATATACAAAGTAACTTATATTCTTTTCTGCAATTTTGTGGGAACATAGAACGGATTGAGGTGAACATAAAAGTTCCATACCGTTTTACGATATTTACAACAACAATCGAGATATTAATTAAAGAAAATTGGTGAATGATTGCTCGCGATATGAGATGAGATGCAATGGCGGTATGTGTGTGCTGTTGTGGGCATTAGATCAAATTGAACAAAAGAGCCTTTTATCATTTTGCAAATAACCAGATTTTTAATTATCATAAGAATATCAGTTTCGTGTAAAAATTAATTTGAAATTTTAGAATGTTAGCCTTAATTAAAAATGACATCTTAATATTATAAAATAAAGAGAGTAATTTAAAATTTTATGGGACAGAGTACCCAAATATTCATTTTAGAGTTAATATAGCCACTGATGTAGTTTAACGCAAATCAATATTTCAGGCTTCAATCGGCTTAATTTTTTATTATATGTCTAAGAATCTCATACAGTACTTTTGATATTTTTTTCTTTTGGGAGAAGAAGAAGAAAAAAGAGCAGCACGCGACAGTGCTCGCAGTATTCTGGATCAATAGGACGCGCGCTGGCAAAAGCTGCGATCGTAAGGTCGCGTCGCCGAGCAATTAGCGGCTCATTAGGCTTCCAGACACGTTTTATCGCCTATATTTTCACCTCCCGCGAGGTGCGGACGGTGGCGCAAGATGAAGGTGCAATCGCGACGAGAGCCGGATGGAATTCCAGTCTCGTTGCCGCTACGTGGGTGTCTCCGCTCCTTTTTGCCATAAGCATTCTTTCTACCGCGTCGACCTGGCCGCTCGTAGAAAATCGCGCGTTCTAAAACGCGTTAGAGCGCGTGGATGCCAGCACGCTCCGAAGACGCCGCCGTAATCGATTCCTCGAACGCCCGGGCCGCGCCAATGACGCTGTCAAACGGTGACGTCGAACCACCCCCGTTCTTTTAGTTGCGAGGTATTTCGAAGTGGAACAATCGCCGGGATATTTGCAATTAATTTTTGAAAATATCGCAAAACGCCGAAATGTGAAATATTTTGATTTTATCCATTTTGCGAATACTTTCCTACATAATTGGCAAATGAATTGCAATATTATTTAATTTGTGTAATGCACGAATATCCAGTTACGTATTCTTATTATTATTTTCTCTTATTTATTCTTAAAGTTATTTTATTTATACAACTATCCAAGTAGAAACATCCCAGGGAAAAACTGATTACTGGTCAGTAACTAGACAGTTTTTACTGGCTAGAATTAATTAGACAGTTACTGTTTTAAAACTTGGCAGAAAATACTGGCTACTTTTTTATGGCCAATTACTAGTCAGAAACTAGACTTGAAAAATTAGTAAGTAAATACTGGATAGTTTCTGTCCATTAAAAACTCTGAAAATACTGTTCAATATTTTTGGGCCAGTTATTTGTTAGAAGCTATATAAGAAAAATGGTAAGGAAATGCTGTGCCTTTTCTGTTTAGCAAAAAATCGGAAATTACTGACGAATTTTTTTGAAATAGTTCCTGGCCAAAATAAAATAAAATATTATATTAAAGATGAAAAAAATTTTTTTAAATAAAATAAAAATAAAAATTATAAAAATTTAATTTTAATAAAATTATTGTTTCGATACATATATAGTTAAATTATTTATAACTATTAATAAACTGAAAAAAATAGATACTGACCAGAAACCGATAAAAAAATGCTTATAAAATAGTCAAAAACTATATAGAAACTAATAAAAAACTGCTTAGAAACTGCTAATAAATAGGTGCTGATCAAAATCTAGTTAAAAACTGATCTGAAACTGATCTTGAACTGTCTAGTTCAACTGTTCAGTTTTTGACGAAATGAGCGTCGACCAAAGCAGTCAATTTTTAGCTACGAAAACTGGCTAAAAATTAGCTAGTTATCAAAAATTTCTGGATAGTTACTGGTCAGAAACTGGATAAATTTCTATTCGGGTAAAGGTGAACTCAACAAAAAGTAGAACTTTATGAAATATCTAATTTTTATATTAAAATATGTCAAAATATAATATGAAATATTCCGTGGAATATTCACTTTCCGTTGACTTTATAAAATGTGTAATGTTATTAAAAATTATTTTTTGGTTGTAAGTATCCGGGTTTATATTGACAGCATTACATTGAGAAGAAAAATATTTGAAAATTTATTGGTAGAATATAAAGTTTATTTACAGAAATAAGTTTTATTTCACAGAAATAAACTTCGTATCCCATAAATAAATTTTCAAATATTCTTTTTCTCAGTTGAATTGCAATATGTCTCTTTTCAATACATCAAGTAGTACTTGAGATATCTTTGAATACCTAAAAGTGACAGCATTATACAGAAAAAAAAAATATGCTTGCTTGAAATATCTCTGTTTTTTATATGTTAATTTTCAAATAAGATTACATAACGTTAAATAAAGATAAGTTACTCGTATCAATGCATTTTATAAATCTAACAAAGAAAAATATATTCTTATTATTGAAAAATATTTTTCATGAATGAAAAGTACAAAATATTAGATTAAGAGTATGATGTTTGAAATGTCGGAAGAAGATGTCATTATTATAAAAAAATATATTGTATTTCTTATGAGATTGTTATGATACTCAAAATTATAACATTATCGTAATTCAACAATTTAAAATTCTTCTACCAAAATTATATGTCATTGCTTATATGTGAAACAATGATTGTTAATTTAAGTATATTAGTTTTAAGTGTAATATCCGTTTTTTCTGTGTAGCCACACTTTAAATGGCACACGCAATAATAAATAAATCTAGAAAAGTAGGAAGTCACAGGCACTCTCGACTATTATTACGATCCTCACGTGAATCGTAAGGTAAATGTACCAATGCCCGAACATGTACCAATTTCCGGACATTGTTATTATTTTTATATTTGAATATGAATATTTCAACTTTTAACGTACAATACATATATATTGGTATACATACATTTAATATTTATATTTAATGTACGTTGAAAGATGAAATATTTAGAGAAATATTCAAAATAATAAGAGAGCCCGGAATCAGGTACATGTCCGGGCATTGGGACATTTACCTTAAGTGTTAATAATTTAAGATTTTAGGTCTACTAGGTTCGTCTAAGTGCGCCGCACTTTTCACTAACGCGGCTGAGCGCTCACGGGGCTCGCGTATTACCGATGGTAATCTCGCTGGCTTGGAAAATCATCGTGCCACGCCCGACTCCGTGTGCACTCCGCAGGCAAATCAGAAAATTAGATCTCGCCCAACCCCCACTCACCCTCCGGAAAAGCACGGCGAGAAAGCGGGTCGATCGGCAGGAAGCGACCCGGACCCGACCCTAGTGGGCCTCTTAACTCCGGAGTCAAAACTCGGCGTTTCGATGCGGCCCATTGTCGCATCAAACGAGATTAAGCGACGCTCTTTCAGATCGGCCGCTCGGCCGCGCGAGAAGCGCGCGCGGACCCAAAAAATAAATATTTTGAGGGCCCATTGTTGTGTGTTGTCGAGGTCGCGCGAGCGCAGATGCGAAATAATCGTCGGCGCGCATCGAACGATCTGCACGACAAAAGGGTGAGGCGGGGTGGATGGAAGACAGGGTGGAATCGGGGGGAATCTCGTGGTTTTCGGATAATGCACTGCTACTCGATATCGAGGCAGTGCGACGAGGATTTCGCGGTTTTTGATTCTGAATGGAGACCCGACCGAGGATTGAAACGTCAGTCCGGCCCGGCATTGTGCGCTAATGTTGGTTTTACGAGCGGCACACCTCGTGACTTCGCCGAAGAGCGGGGCTCTGTCCACCGAGGCGGAAGTTAGGGGAAGCTTTCTCAGCGAAAGAAGCGCGAGCGAGGGAAGTTGGAAAAGTCGTCGTCGCGACGACCTCTTCGAGTGTCATTACTCAACGCGGGGACTCGCGCGCGTGGGGGAACAGTTGGAAGTTTTTTTTTATGAACTTCGGGGCAGCTCGATATATAAAACACACACATTTTGTTTTTGTAAACGTTTCCACGGAAGCTCAAAATTATTTCAACTATACGGAAAAACGATATTTTTGTTTGGAGAATATCTCGATTTCTGACATATTAATCTTCAAATATTAGCGAATTATATAGCGTTAAATGAAGATAAGTTATGAATGTTAAGTGACACATTATTTAATATGAAATGGTTGTTCTTTTATGCATCAATATAATTTTGTTTGAAAAATTTTACAGTCTTAATTTTCAATATAATATTGTAATTTTATATAAATATTATAATAATAATAGTCTTATAAGAAGTACAATATGATTATTTTGAAGATAATTATATTTTCTTCTGACATTTAACAATATCATATTTTAAATTCAATATTGTTTTGGTTTTCCACTCATTTTTAAATAATAAGAACGTACGTTTTTTTTGTTGAATCGTATAAAATATGTTCTTGCAAGTAACTTATTTTTATTTTCACGGAAGCTCAAAATTATTTCAACTGGTACACGGAAAAACGATATTTTTGTTTGGAGAATATCTCGATTTCTGACATATTAATCTTCAAATATTAGCGAATTATATAGCGTTAAATGAAGATAAGTTATGAATGTTAAGTGACACATTATTTAATATGAAATAATTGTTCTTTTATGCACCGATATATAATTTTGTTTGAAGAATTTTACAGTCTTAATTTTCAATATAATATTGTAATTTTATCTAAATATTATAATAATAATAGTCTTATAAGAAGTACAATATGATTATTTTGAAGATAATTATATTTTCTTCTGACATTTAACAATATCATATTTTAAATTCAATATTGTTTTGGTTTTCCACTCATTTTTAAATAATAAGAACGTACGTTTTTTTTCGTTGAATCGTATAAAATATGTTCTTACAAGTAACTTATTTTTATTTAACGTTGTATAATCTCATTTGAAAATTAACATATTAAAAATAAAAATATTTTTTAAATCAGAATGTTTTTTTTCTATGTAAAGATATTTAGCCTAATAAGAGTGTAATTCATTTATATACAATATATTTTATACGATTCAACAAAGAAAAATATATTCTTATTATTCAAAACTAATTTTTATTAGTGGAAAATATAAAATATTGGATTGAGAGTATAATATTTTTAAATATTGGAAGAATGTCGGAGGATCATAAAAATAATCATATTGTATTTCTTATGAGACCATTACAATATTCAAGCAAAATTATAACATTGTTAAAATGTAAGTTTTGAAAATCCTTTTAACAAACTTACATAGATATTGTGATTTATATATGAAATAAAGATTGTCAATTTGCGTGTATTACTCTTGAATAGATATCAATTTTTTCCTGTGTACTTGTTGCTGTTAATCACATGTTAAACATTATTATTTTTTCGTGAATTAAATTATTGCACCCAGAATCTGACGTCTGACATCTGAGTCTTATTGGTCCGAATGTTTTATATATGATTAAATACCAAAGAGCCTTACAAGTATTTACTTGAGATCTTTGTATCTCAGTCTCAAAGAGATTATCCGAATATCTCTAAACGTGTTAACTTTTAGAAATTCACGTGCATTATTAAGAGAACTAATTCAGAAACGTGATCTGAATTTTTCACCGCTTCGATAAGGATATTCTCGTAACAAAGCAATTTTAAAAGGCGAAATCCTTCCAGTTGGTCCCAGTGGGTGGCGCGTATTATCGCTAATTTCGGAGTTTTTCGGCGTTATAGGCTCTTCTCACCGCTGAGAATTGCTCGGGCGAAAAAGGAACGAGAGGAAGAAAAGGGACGACGTTTAGGTCAGTCGTCGTTTGACGTGGGGATCGGTTACCATCGGTTCACCTGGTGGTCTTTGCTCCTGCAGCACCTCTAATCTAATCCGACAGGCCACTGATACAACAGACTCGGATTAACTGGCGTTTTGTACTGGTTAGCCTACCGATTTCGGGACCAGTGGTATCTTCCAACTTCAGGAATCCCTCTGTCTTCCTTTTTTTCGCTTCGATGATCATGTTAAGCCACAATTTTGTGAGCCAATACGCGGGATGTTTTTGTGTACGGTGTAAAACATGCAGTTGCGCGAGACATAAAATTTGCAATTAATTTATAGTTAATTATGCATGGGGAAAATTTTACATAGTAAAACTCTCTTATATGGAATTATATATATCTATATTAATATCTATACTAAAATGAACAAATATTTATTTGGTGTAATAATATATTTACTTAAATCAAAATCCTTTTATTTAAACAAACAATTGTTTTTACAAAAAATTAGGATTTTAAGAAAATGTATATTTTCTTACTTGAAAAATATTTTATATTAGTATATAAAAATATGTCATTAGTACTCACCGAATAAATATTTTTTTATTTCTTAGATATTTTTTTCTCTTACACACAATGTATAGAATGTAATAAAGCAATAAATCTGCAGTAATTTATTATCCTTAAATAAAATAGAGCAAAAAGAAGATTTCTTTTATCATCCTTTCATTTTATACATGTTATTTATATTTTAAGAACTAAAATATGCTATAAAAAATTTACTATATTTCTGTATAGCGAAATTTAATGTACTGTGAAAAATTTTATGTTGAATTTAAAATATTTTACACATCTTAATTTACCCACTTTAACTGTTGTGTTAATTTAACACAAGACAAATATGTAAACAAATAACACAAATAATATGTAGAAAATTGTCAAAAATTTAACACTTGAACACACACTATTGTGTTAATATAATATTTAGGAATAATGAATATGAACTTAGCGCAGAATAGCCGAAATAACACAACGACAATATGTTAAATTAACACAAAGGTGTGTTAAAAATTTCTACATGTATCGGTTTCAATACTTACACAAAATGTTTTTTACCGTGTACGTTCCTTAGCAAGATATACCTTATTGACAATCTATTTTTGCATTATTAGAAGTATAATAAAATTATATTACTAATAAAAATATAATAAAATTGAAAGAATTTATATGAAAAAGCTACAATCTTTCCGTATGCACATTACTTAATTTTAATTATATTTGTTATTGCGTAAATTAAGTTTTTAGATTAAGAAGAATATTTTTATTATTTTTATTATTTTTAATATTTTTATTATTGAGTGGACTCTCTCTCTCTCTCTCTCTCTCTTTCTCTCTAATTGTAGGAAGAAACGAGAGATTCGCTAAATAACGATCGAAAATATATCATTTAGTTAAAAAGAGAGAAACATCCTGCATTCGGGCGCGGTGACAGGCGAGCTAGCTTTTTCAAGAACGTGCCCAAAGGTAGGAGGCGACATTTCAAATTCAGGAGTGGTCACTCTGTCGAGGTATGTAAACAAGAGCTGGCCAACGTGACCGCCATGGTCGATCGATCTATCGATCGGCCGCAAGGCAGGATCGTTTTCGCGGAACGATAAAACGCAAGCAATGACTCGATCGCATGATTAGACGCCCCGTGGAATATCTCTTTGTGCACGCTTCTGCGATTTACGTTCATCCTTCACGAGAGAGATTCCCGTGCGTTGACCCCAAACAGGATCCTGGGATCTCTGTGGATCGATCGCGCCGATCGGTGGAAGGATCGAGGCCCGTCCAAATGACCCTTTCTCACGTGGCCTTCCGACGCCCATTTCGCGTTGTAAGATGCACACTTGGTGGGTTAGGGGGCTCATTTGCGCGTTACTCGATGAATCTCGCTTGAATCGACTACTCCGCTCTCTAAAGTATAATCAGTGTATTCTTCACTAAAATGATGCCACACTTATAACTGGTGGTTCTGCTATAAGTGCAGCAATCAACAGCTTAAAATCTCGCTGAAAGGATCAGTTAACAGCGTGGCGACTGCTCCTATTAATCTTAGACTACTAGTCTTTTTTCCAATGATGACTAATGTTCGCCTTTTTGGCGATCATCTCTCAATTATTTGTTTCCAGACCCTTTCTGATAAACAACAGGGAATTAGGGAAACAGGGAATAAAGAAAAGGAAAATAGTAAACAATTATATTAAATGTATAAATGGGACAATAAAGTGGAATTGTAATAAAGTGGAAGGAATAGTTTTTAAAACATAGCCGTGTTAAAAAGACAGGTATTAGAAGTCTAGGGTTAATGACAGTTTGCAAAACACAGACAGTGTTATTGTACACAATCGTATGAAAGCCATTAATTCATCGTCGCATACGCAAATAGGTGGGTTTCGCACGTATAATGAATTTGTGTACTACAGATTCCTTAGTGAATTCCTCCACTGACCAAAATCAGCGAGATACAAAATGAGTAGTAAAGTGTGAGTATTTCCATTGAAAACATTATGAATCCAAGTGTGTTGTTTTCAAACGCATAAGCATGTAATTTGGCCAAAGATCTTTTTACACGTTTTAAATTGAGTCATTTAACACGTTTCAGGGGATGCTGAAGCTGAAAACTTTACCGACAGAACACTGATATTTTTCTGCAAAGTTTACGCTGGTTACACAGAATTACAAATGCTTTAACGCAATGACAGTACGTGCAAAAATAAATAGGAGTATTGCTCGATATGTGACGAAAATGAAGAAAAATTTTTGTAATGTAAATTTTAATGTAAAATCTCAAGTCTGTCAGTGAGCGTAATATTTGCCTAACCCAAAAGTTCCGCAGCTTGTACATACCGAAAGTGTGGATGCTCCAAACAGAAAAATTTTGAACAACATTGCTCTACCTTCGCATCTGCAGTTGGAAGCTTAAGAATATCAAAAAAGTTTGTCAAAAGATTTCTACACATGTATGGTTAGATTTTCCGTTGAATATGGTAAAACAAAGCAACACACATTCGTATAATTTCTGTATATACAAGAAATACGAAAAGGATAGCGTGATTATATTAGTGACGATCGTCTCTGTCTTATCGACATTGTTCGAGTTCGTCATCGATTCCAGCATCCCCTTAAGGGGATATATGTGTATAAATGTGTAGAAATCTTTCTGAAAACTTTTTCGATATTTTTAAGCTTCCAAATGCGAAGGTAGAACAATGTTGTTCAAAATTTTTCTGTTTGGAGCATCCACACTTTCAGCATATACAAGCTGCGGAGCTTTTGGATTAAGCAAATATTACGCTGACAGCTTGAAATTTTACATTAAAATTTTTTTGTTCGTTTTTGTCATCGAGCAATGTTCTTATTTATTTTTGCATGTATTTTCATTGTGTAAAAGCATTTATAATTCTGTGTAACCAACGTAAACTTTGAAGAAAAATGTCAGTGTTCTGTCGGTAAAGTTTTCAGCTTCAGCATGCTCTTAAGACGTGTAAATTACGATTTAATATGTTTAAACGAGTTAAATGAGGTCACATAAAATGTCATAAGAAACATATAAAAAAGGATTCGAGCAAAATAAACCGAGCAAGACTTGGATTATTGACGAAATACTCCCCTTACCGATTAGAAACATTTTTACTGATTCACTTTAAGAGAGGTGCAAGCATACGTCTCGCGTGTGCACGTACGTTTTTCAAAGAAAAACCGTGTAAAAAATCGACATTCCGCACACTATGCTAGTTATTCCGGAATAACACGCGATAGCACCGTTAGCGGAACGATAAGTCGCGTTAATGTTTGCGAATATGCCGGATAAACTGGCTGGAACTTGTGAAAGAGTGAAATACTTCACGGTAGGATGATTCTCGCAAAAACGTGCGTCCTGCGGTCCTAAAGAACGCACCGGGACGATCATCGTGACTCGGATTTCACAGAAATTTTCCTTTGTATACGTAGAATACAGTGCTCATTCTCGTAGGGATAATCGAATTAGGACTTCTCGTCGGAGGGAGGGGGAGGGCTTAAAACGACGCCCCCCTGCGGATCTTTTCCCGATCGTTTCTCTTTTCACGACCTTTGATTCTTTTTTCTGTGGTGCGATTATCCTTGTTCAGTTGCTTTCGAAATTTCGTTCGGCTTCAGCAGAATGTTCTCCGGGGACTTTTAAACTCGACTTTTACGGGTTCGTCCTCGTGCCTTAAAAGTCGATGCGGCAAGAGGCGAAGAGAAAGAGTGCGAGAGAAAGAGAGAGAAAGAGGAGACAGAAAGTTTCGAAAATATTTTATCTCTGCAGATCGCCGGTGTCGCGGCTATTAAAAGTTATTACTCGCACTAGTGAATTATTGGCCACGCTGTACTGTCGGATAATACGTTTTCGTTAAGAAGGATGAGGATGGGGATTATGTCTCTCAAAAATAATTAAAAGATTCTGAAAAAATCATAGATTACTCTGCATGATAGTGAGCCTAAAGCAAAAGTTATTCCACCTTGCCCCAAGTAGAAATATCTCAGGGAAAAACTGATTACTAGCCAATAACTAGACAGTTTTTACTAACTAGGATTAATTAGACTGTTAATGTTTTGAAACTTGGCAGAAATACTGGCTATTTTTTCATGGCCAATTATTAGTCAGAAACTAGACATGAAAAAATAGTAAATAAATATTGGACAGTTTCTATCCATTAAAAACTCTGAAAATACTATTCAGTATTTCTTGGGTATTTTTCGTCAGAAACTATGCAAGAAAAATAATAAGTAAATATTCGATAGTTTCTGCCCAGTAAAAGCTCTGAAAATACTGTTCAGTATTTTTGGGCCAATTATTTGTCAGAAACTATATAAGAAAAATGGTAAGGAAATGCTGTGCATTTTCTGTTCAATAAAAAATTGGAAATTACTGACGAATTTTTTTAAGATAGTTCCTTTTAAGATAGTTTCCAAAATAAAATAAAATATATTAAAAATGAAAAAAATGTTTTTAAATAAAAATTATAAAAATTTAATTTAATTATATATATATATATATATATAGTTAAATTATTTATAACTATTAATAAACTGAAAAAAATAGATACTGATCAGAAACCGATAAAAAATGCTGATAAAATAGTCAAAAACTACATAGAAACTAGCAAAAAATTGCTTAGAAACTGCTAATAAACAGGTTAGATACTGATAAAAATCTAGTTAAAAATTGATCTGAAACTGTCTAGTTCAACTGTCCAGTTTTTGACGAAGTGAGCGTCGACCAGTCAGTTTCTAGACAAGAAAAATGGCTAAAAACTAGCTAGTTACCGAAAATTCCTGGATAGTTACTGGTCAGAAACTGGATAAATTTCTACTCAAGGCAGTGTAAGCCCAACAAATATAATGGTGTGAAATAACGTATTATTGACGTTAGGGACGTCATTAATACATCGTTTTAGATCACCATGCTATTGGAAGTATTTTACTCGTGTTGTTATAGAAATATGTGAAGTTGCTATCTTTAGTAAAGTAAAAGATGATTGATAATGACAAAAATCTCGATTTCCGTGTGTTAATAAGTACTTTAAGTATCCAAACTAATATAAGTTTGAAATAATGATACAAGTAATATATAAGTAATGAAAAGTTTTATTGCAATTTAGAGGTAAAAGTTTAAAAGTCAGATATAATATAAAATAATGTATATAGACTATAAAAATGTGATGTTAAAATAAAAATATATTATTATTTAACTGTGATGTGTTTACACATATACACATTATTCACACGACACAATTGAGTAATACATTACATAAATATATATATGTAACGTTTACATAAAATGTTATATATATTATATATATAAAAAATATATAAAACATTATATATATATATAATGATTTTATAAAAAAATTGAAATATTAGTGTATTTATATTTTTAGTGATTTAGTGATGACAGAGACTATACGAATAATACATTCTGCTACGTACTTGAAAACTTTGCCGGTAAAATATTTTTTTTGCAGAATTTACATCGTATTTTGCTTGTATGGAATTGTAAATACTTTTGATATAAAAGTACATACAATAATAAAATGGAGCAATTTCTTAAAATGTGATGAAAACGATAAAAAATGTCAAAATTGATATTTTGAGCTGTCAGTGTAAATATTTGCACAACTTATTTGAATGTGTATTTGTTTCGTCCAAGAAGAATTCAAAGAATATTGCTGTATCTTTATAATAATGAATTAAGAAGCTTAGGAATATATGGAAAGTTTGAAGAAAGATTTCTAGATATGCGTGCTTATGTTTTCCACTAAATATAATAAAATAAAGCAGTACACATTTTTATACATGACTTGTACGTACAAGAAATACGAAAAGAACAATGTAATTGCCCACACAATACGTTTGTCTTTAAAATATCCACATAAAACGTTCCACTTTTTTCAGGTATCTTTTGAACGTCCGTGAGACATGCGTGTTGTGTGGACATGTTAGTGCTTATCAGACGTGACGTTTTGACGATCGCTTCTATTGTATGTTATCCACATTTTTGCGTCCTCTGAAACGCGTGACTTCTAAGTGTCGTCGAACTGAGTCCGACCCGCGAAACGCACTACGTAAAATCGATTACGAGGAAAGAATATGCAGAGGTCGCGATATTAACTATCGACGGCGCAATCCGACGCAATTGACGCCGTCACTTACGACAACAAACATAACACCATTTCGTAGGGTTTCTTTGGGAAATTAATGATGTCGGGCGCCAGTTCCGCAGGAACCTAAGAATGATCGATGACGTTGTAACAATTCACACGAAAGGTTTCTGTAAGTCTTTCTCCCTCTCTCTCTCTCTCTCTCTCTCTCTCTCTCTTTCTCCCTCCCTCCTTCTCTCTTTCTATGGAGATCATAAACCTCACGAAATTCCTTTCGCCGCTGTTGCCCCCACCGCCCCTCCCAAGCGATAGTTATATCCTTCAGAAGTCGAAATGGCAGCAACGCGATATCACGATAGCCTATTCAGAGGCGGACATTAGCGGCGCCGAAGAAGACGAAAAAAAAAAAGAAGAAAGAAAGAAAATAGAGAGGAGAGAATAAAATCGACGGAAGGAGGCTGCGCACGGGGTCGGGTTGTAAAGGTCGATAGACTCAACCGGGGTCGCGTCGCGACGCGACGCGACGGGACGCGCGCGTTACGGCAGCGGGCGCGTTATACAAACGTGTTACGTGTGTAAATAGCGGCCGATACCGGTCCAAAGCCGAGACATTATACGGGGGTTTCTCATTTTCTCCGGCTCCACCCGGGGGAACCGGGAGAGATGCTTATCGAAAAGCGAGGGCTTTGTGTTAAAGAGCCTAATTCCCAAATGAGTTATTACCTATAAAACGTGCGCGGCCCTTGAGTGGACGGTAATATTACCGGCGGTAATAAACGGGCATTTATGGGAGACCGGGCCTCCTCCACCTCCCCCCCCTCCCCGTGGTCCTCCTGCCCCTTCCCCTATACGTCCTCTGGTTCATCGGCTCCCCCTTCCGGGGGTCCTTCCAGAAGCGAGCGCGTTACACAACAGCGACGTGAATAAAACCTCGCGTCCGAGGCGGGTGGGATCCTCTCCTCTCCTCTCTTCTCCTCTCCATCCTCCTCCTCCTCCTCCTCTCAATCTCTTTCTTCCGCGGGCGACGTCGTCGAAACTTCTTTCCTCACGATCACGTTGTCATTGTCGCGAATTTAATTAATTAGCGGCCAACGATGTGGAGCACGGCGAAAGTCGCGGCCCGCGCGTTGCGACCCGAGAAAATCGCGCTCGCGGGCCCACCGTTCTCTCCCCCTCACCTCCCTCCCTCACCCCTTCTCCCGGGTAATTAACGCGCACGCTCCTTTTAAGGTGTGGCCGATATTGGCGCGCAACGCGAACGCACGGCATCTCCTCGCGCCCGAATTTGGAGAACGCATCCGCGAACTTGTGCGACTATATTTTGCGTAGTTTACACGGCGAGAATTTTGTAGTAACAAAAATGCTGACTCCGAGGAATGGATCGACATTCCGCAGTAATTTATTGTCCCTCCATTTTGTATGTGGTGTTTATATTTTGGGAACTGTGTGCCATTGAAAAATTTGCTGTTTCTAGCGAAATTTACTATTATGACTTCTCGTTGCCTCGTATTCCGTTCCGTTTGCAGTGACTTTTCCATTCGATATTTTATATGCCGCGTGACTTTTATTTCCTTGACCGATTATTTACAATTGTAATACTTTCGACTGAGAATGGCCACAAGAAATGACCAAAGTGTCCCGATACTTGGTGAGATTTATTACATATGTGCAGACAAGAATCCGGCTCTTATAGTCCATTTATCGATACACTCAGAAAAGTGCTATGTAAAAAATAAGAAATATTTATTCAACGGATACTTTAATAACATATTCGCTCTTGTACTAATATACAATATTTTTACATTGAAAAAGATTTCTTTCAAACGAGAAAATATATATTTTTCTAATATATACTCGTACACCGTTGCTATTTATAAAAGCAATTATCTATTCTATTTAAACAAGAGAATTTAAATTGAATTATATATTTAATTAGATATAATTATTTAGATTTTATTATTTTTAAATATGTCATTATAGTGAAGTATTTTCTATTTTCCAGATATTTTTTTGCTCTGTATATAATTTTGAAGTTTACTACATTCCTTAACAAGAGATACTTCCTCTTTCATTTCTTTCATCTTACTGACAGCCTGTTCCTGCACCGCTAGAAATATAGTAAACTTGAAAAGAATTTGTATGAAAAAAGACTATAATATTCTTTCTGTGTAAGATTAATAAGGCGAGTTTATTAAACGATACTGCGATTTAGGTATCTGTAAGTCGTTACCATCGCATTACGCTTTCTTTTTCTCTTAACATTTGTATGCCCTCCTCTTGGTCGTTTTAATAGGATAGAGCGGTGTATTAGAAAAGTACATTAGAGGTGCACACTCCTATCTTTGATCGTGAGAGCCTCGTCCACCGACGCTTGATTCTTTGCCGCGTGGAACTCGCATACAAAACTGGTCGCAATAAATATGACACCATTTCGGAAACCGTGCGCCTCATAATGAGCCTCTTTAGCTCGTTATTAAATTATAAATTATGACAATCTTATCCTCTCCATTTAATGAACCGGACGTTTTATATCGGGCCGTTAATTTCTCACCGACACCTAGTGGCCCACGAGATATTTCATGGGTCCCGAAAACTGGTTCGACCTATTCGCCGCTCGTCGAAGGAGCGAGAGGGGAGAAGCTCGAGTCATTTCAGCTACGTGTGTTTCTTACACGTCGATACGGAGAAATAAATTCAGTTCTTCCCGGATCGTGCCCTCGCCAGATTATAAGTTTGTTCTTATCATTATTATCGAATTTATATCACTGTAAGATGTGGTAACTTAATTGCGCCAGAATTTATCGTTGACAAACGCGCCGAATCTCGTTCATTAAGAACGGGTTTCGCACGCTTAACTGTCTGCCAACAGCAGCGCAGTACTAATGGTGTCAATTCCAGGTACTTCGATATCTCGAAATCTTTTAGATATTACATGGATACTCGAGCCTCCCGTATACTACCCGAATATTTCTCAAATTATCCGACTATTTAGATACTAAGTATTCCTGAAATTAGAAATATTCGGATATCTGTATACTCAAGAGTGTATTCGATTATATTTAATTTAATAAATATTTTTTCTTAATAATTTTTCAAGTATTCTATGTGTAAAAAAATATTAAAGTAAGGCCAAAAATGTACATATTTTACGAAATATCTTATTTTTGTATTAGAATAAATCAAAATGAAATATAAAATATTTGGCAAAGTATTCATTTTTCATTGGCCTCTCATTTTACCACTCCTATAATTTTATATTTTTAATTTTATCGTAAATTATTCTCATATTTTGATATTTTAGATATAGATTGACAAGCAGAGGGAATATATTTATGTAAAAAAAAACATGATTTCTCATCAAAAGAATTTTTTGGCACTAAAGGTACTCAAATACTCATGTAAAATCTGCGAGTTTGGGTATTTGGGAGTACTCAGAGGGGAAAAAGAAATCTTTAGTCTTTCCTTTAGATAAAATTTAGATTTAAATAAATATGTTATTAGTGCCGAATTATAGTTATTATTACGCACGAATATATATTTTTCCTCTCAATGAATGTCAAATGTAATGTGAATGTGAAATGTATTCTATATTATATAAAAAAAAACTGAAAAAGACATTTTTTCTAATTTATGCTGCTATGAGAGAAAAATGAATAATTTATCTTATAGTAATTATAAACTTATAGTAATTATAAACTTATAGTAATTTTTTATTTCAATTATATTTTCTGGCTATTCTAAGACGCAAATTGTTGTAGCAGCATGCATATAAAGTTAATATAATAATGTTATAGTGAAATAGAGAAATAGTTTTCTATATTGGTCTACTCTGTTTTATACTGTTTTATACTGGTTCTGTACTGGCCTGGTTGATCATAATTTATAATAATTATTTCTCTATATAATTAAATAGTTACAAACATTTGTTTCTCAGTATGACAGTATTAACCGGCACTCGTCGCGTTACGCTATTCTTCCGCATTATCCTGAAAGTACACGGAAAAAAGAGATGTAGTGCACCTAACAAAAAATATTTAGTTGTAAGCAAATAGTTGCGTCATTCTACATATCTTTGTATGATAGTTATATGTATGGTTGATTTGACTTACTTACTTTGGTATGTCAACTACATCAATGAAATTGATCTGGTGACGTGATCTGGTTGTGGCAACCAGAAATTAGTAAGGAGATCATTTTGCATAGACAAGCTAAATATCGATATAGTTGCATTAATCAATGCTATATTGCAAAGCAGCGATGTTAGAAAACAAAAGCAATTTACTACGCGCACAGCTAGAGATATATACATGTGAAAACTGGTTCTGATTGTATAAATATACATTTGTAGTTGCCGCGTAATGAGTCGCGTTTGTATTAACCATGTATTATCACTGCTGCAACATAAATAACTCAGCCATTGCTCTTTGGTTACAACAACCACATAAATAATTGTTCCGTATTTTACTATTGAATCTGGTTGGCACAACCAGATTTCTGTATGGATCAACCATATTGTTTTTTCCGTGCACATTTGCATTCGCTAACCACACTTCGT
>NW_022639554.1:954688-960955 GCF_010583005.1 Odontomachus brunneus | reverse complement strand
ATGAATCATGTATCTGCAAAGGCCGCGATTTCTGAGCGCGGACGCGCTCGTCCGGTGCGTCTTTGCCGGCGTAAAAAGCGTAATTTGCGACGTCGCAGCATGTTACCGATTAAACGGCCGAGCGCGGCATGGATTTCGACCATCGATACTTTATGCGCGCCCGGCATTAAATTCCGCGCGTATCGAAGCGCGAGGAAACGGCGCGTTTAAACGCGGCTAGGGTGTAAAAAGCGATTCTTATTGGTACGCGCCAACGGATATACGTGTATGCGTACACACCGGAGATCCGTGGAAACGATACGGATCTATGCCCCGCGACTTAATCCGATCCCTTCCCACGTGGCGCCCCGCGGTGTGCATGGCGCTTTATTAGCCGTCAATTGTTTGTTCAACATTCCCCAAAAACCCCCGTAAACGTTCGCCGGCCTGATTTACTGCCCGCTCTCGTCGGGGCCCACGAGGGCCCCGCAATCTCCTCCTTCCTGCGCCCGCCGACGTCCGCGCGACGAGAGAGAGAGGATCCTTGAACAAAAATCCTCCCGGCCCGGCGTGTCCGCGACCTGCGGAGGCGTTCTTCTCCAGGAAATCACCTCGATGTAACCCCACGGCGAATTCCGCCCCGGTGCCTCTTTCTCTCGCTCTCTCGTATACCTGAACGAGGCGGTCTGCGATCGACCGCGACCTTTAACCCCCCCCGCGGCCCAAATTAATCTCGGCAAACGGACCGCGATATTAAGCTTCGTCTTTATTTCGAGCACTATCAACGACGTCCGACGTGATGATCGATCGTTGCCGTTTAGAGCACTTCATAAAGCGTAATCTTGCAAGGTACACAGAATTTTAACCGTGATTTCTCGAGGAAGATTCGCCTGCTTAAGAGGATGATGCTGGATACCGACACAATGCAGCATTCGTGTTTTGCATTGTTATTTTATTTGGTGGTATTTTGTTTGCAAGTGTTTATACGGGGTAAAAAAAATACTGAGAGAAAAAATATATAACGTAAGATATAAATATAAAAAATCTTTACTCGATGGACACTAACAATATATTTGTACTGATACACATATTTCAAATAATAATGATTTTTCTAGAGATGAAATCTCGGAATCCCTCAAAATCTGAAAGGTTTCAAATTTCTAGGACACAAAATTTCGTGCTATTTTTGTGATTCAAAATTCTCGGAAACCTGAAACAGAGATGCCAGTTTCGGTTTTAATTTTTATTAAAAAATAATTATTTTCATCTAATTTCCACATATAATTAAAAAAAAAGTTTTGTTAAGTTTTTAGTTCCTGACCAAAAATATTCTTTTTGATAATTATACATTAAAATATTGATAAAATTGTTTTTACCAGTAAAAATAATTATATTGATATATTTTAAGCATTGCAAGATTAATTTTTTGGTGAAAAGTGTAATTATACAAGAGCCAGTTTTATGCACAATTACTCACTCTTTTTTTAATTAATACTTTAGGTTTGGATAGCTCCAAGTTTCGAGAGTCTCATAAAGTTTTGGACGAGTTTCGAGGGCTTAAAAATCAGATTTCTATTCAACCCTAGATTTTTCCATCAAATAGCTTAATCTAATGAAAATATGACATTTGATATAAAATTATGCTGTTTGATATAATATTATGTTGTTTAAGTCAAACAAAAGGGTCAAGCAAACAGGAATTCTGCATCCAAGACCTTTTTCTCTGTTGCAAGTTCCGCCTCGAGCCGATCGCCAGTCAGCGCGCGGCCGAACGATTTAGATAAGATCCCCGCGATGACCCTCTCGCCTCGCCTCGTCAGGGTCGATCGTCGGGATCGAGGGGGCGAGCGCGCGTATAACTATAATAAGCCACCGCGCGCGAGCCCATTAGTTGGATTATTAAATTTCTCGGTCGCGCCGGGAGGGGGAGGTGAGTTCGAGAGCGAGCCACAGCGGGTTTCGCGTTTAGGCAGCCATTAGCCTGAGATTTACGCCGCGCCGTAACTCATCGTACTCATTTGTTCGTTCGCTCTCTCCTTCGCACGCGCTCCTTGCCCGGACGAGAAAGGGTGATCAAGAGAGAAAGAGAGCGAGGCAGAAGGAAGGAGCGCTCGCCTTCGCTCACCCGGGGTCCACCCTCGAAGCTTCGACAGACTCCATTCACCGTGGCTACGCGATTGGTTGATCCTTCATTCGGCGCGTATCCCCTTGTCACGTTTTCGTTCCCTCGTCGCGACCTGGCGTGTAAACAGTCCGTTTTAACATGTTCCACTCTCTTTCTCTCTCTCTCTCTGTCTCTTTCTCTCTCGTCGGTTCTCCGCCGAGCTTCTCCGAAGAGCACGGCCCGGTGGCCTGGCGGCTGCGACGGTGACGTGTTATTAATTCCGCGCGCACCTCTATGGATCAGCGTTCTCCTCGCGGACGACGCGGTGGCAGTCGCGGAAGAGGCGCCCCGAGTCGAAATTTTAGCGCTACTTTCGACCCTTGAACTTTCTCACATTTATGTATTCTACAGAACCTATGTATGTTTAATACGCATGGAAACCGCAGTCCTACACTGAGAGAAAAATGTATGATATTTGGAACTATAATGATATAGTAAAAAGATTATAGTTAGGAATATTATTTTTATAGTAAATGTCATCATAATGTTTGTAATATTTACAATATAAGCATAGTATAATTGATATGTAAAACTTTTACCAAGAATTATAATTATTTGAAATAAAAGGTATAGTAAGGTAGCAACCCTTATAGAAATATCATACTAAGAATCATTGACAATTACTTATTTTCAGTATTAAAAATACTGGATAATAAGTAATTATCAATGATTCTTAGTGTGATATTTCTATAATGGAAATATTGAATGGTAAGAGAAATTAACTATTTTATATAGTCAATACAATTGAAATATTTGGCAAATATAGGTACATGTAACTATATTCCCAAAGTGTGCTTTACTTTACACATAAAGTAATAAAATGGTGACTATAAATCTGCGTTCATTCTGCTATATCTTTATGTTTAGATGAACTATAAATATATGTTTGAGGCCAAAATAAACTATAAAATATAGTAAGATTATAGTTATTCCAATTATTTTTTTCTCTCAGTGTACTTGGCGATTCAAAAAGGTCAAAAAACAAAATTAAAGTGACCAGACGACTCGCTTTTCGCGGAATAGGCCCGGTTTTCCACACTTTGTGGCCAATTTTTCCAAATGCTATTCGGGACGTCGATTAGTCTCGGATTCGGATAAACTGCCCCGGTTTACTCCAGTTCCAGAGAAGTTTTTAAATGTTTCTGATAAAGGGAGTTTTTCTCAAGAAAATTCACAACTCTAGCAAATATAGTAGCTTTACTTCTTCTTCTTAATATTAAGTAAAAATAACAATTCTCTCTTAGCAGTAGTTTCTAATTTTACTGTATACAGGTCTTCATTGTTGTTAAATTATTTTTCATATGATTATAAATAAAATATTTTTCTATATGTGTGTTATACGTATGTTATATTTAATATTAATTTACAGCGTTATATAGATAAATTAGGTAAAACTGACCAAAAAATTCCTCTACCATTTGACGACAACCATGTAAAATTTTAAGTTATTAATCAAAGAAAATTCGTGAATGATTACGCGCCATACGGTAGATGAGTTGTGATGGCGATGTCTGCCTCTGTATGCTCATATACTGGGTTGGCTAATAAGTACGTGCGGTTTTTCTCGATAGATGGCTTCAAGGCGCTTTGCTAAGCTTTATCTTCAGTCGGAAGTCTTGAAAGCGTATAGTCATTGACAGATAACATTTCAACGTGCATTTAAAGAATATACGTAAAGATTGCTTGTGTATCATATGTGTTTTGCACATATTCATCTGAAAATGGATAACCAAAACGAGCATTTTCGGCATATTATGCTTTTTTATTTAAAAAAAGACAAAAACGCGGCGCAAACCTGTAAAAATATTTGTGCAATATATGGTGAAGATGTCATGAAAGAACGCGTGTGCCAAAAGTGGTTTGCGAGATTTCGTTGCGGAGATTTTTTGTCAAAGACAAACCACGCTTAAGCCGACCAAATGAGATCAACAGCGACAAATTGAAGGCGGTAATCGACACCAATCCACACTACACGACGCGAGAGATTGCAGACGTTCTCCAAATATCGAAATCGAGCGTGGAAAACCATCTGCATTAACTTGGTTATGTTAGCCGTCTCGATGTTTTTCGCATGAACTGAGCGAAGCTCATTTAATCCAACGCATTTTCATTAGCGATTCACTCAGAAAACGTGAGAAAAGCGATCCATTTCTGAAGCGTATGGTAACTGGCGACGAAAAATGGATCGTCTATAATAATATCAAGCGCAAAAGATCGTGGGGGCAGCGCAGCGAACCACCACAAACCACTTCGAAGGCAGGGCTTCACCCAAGCAAGATCATGCTCTCAATTTGGTGGGATTGGAAGGGTGTTGTGTTCTATGAGCTACTTCCGAAGAACAGAACGATCAATTCAGATGTATACTATAGTCAGCTGGATAAATTGAAAGCAGCGATCCACGAGAAGCGATCCAGAATCGATGAATCGTAAAGGCGTCGTCTTTCACCATGACAATGCTAGGCTGCACACATCTTTACAAACCCAGCAAAAATTATTGACGCTAGGCTGGGATGTCTTACCACATCCTTCGTATTCTCCAGACATTGCACCTTCAGATTACCATCTGTTTCGCTCTTTTCAGAATTCCTTGAATGGAAAGCACTTCATTTCTGAGGAAGCTGTCAAACGACACTTGGAACAGTTTTTTGTCGAGGAAGATAGGAAGTTCTTTGAACGAGGAATTATGAAGCTATCCGAAAGATAATAGATAACAACGGCCAATACATAATTGATTAAAATTATTACCTTCTATAAAAATAATCATCGATAGTTTATAAGTAAAAAACCGCACGTACTTATAGGCCAACCTAATATTAGATCAAACTGAACAAAAAAGTTGTCTACCATTTTCGAAATAATCACGTGTTTAGTTATTAATTAAAGAAGTTTGATGTACAGCTGTGCGCAATAATGTACCAATCTTTTTTAATTAATAAAATATGTACGTGGAAAATATGTCATGGAAAATGGTAGATGACTTTTTTGTTCAGTTTGACCTAATATACAAGCATACAGCTGCAAACGTCGCCATCATAGCTACCATATGGTACGTGATAATTCACGAATCTTCTTGGATTAATAACTCACTAAAATTTTACGTGGTGTTTGCAAAATAATAGAGGAATTTTTTGTTCAGTTTGACCTAATCTACGTGTGCATCGCTTCTCCATGAGTTACCGAACACTCTGTATATATAAATTTCTGTGATTTCCCTCTCTCTATTCCACACATTTATGAAGTCCCGGATTTGAGGCTGGAAAATCTGATCACCTTAATAAAATGCCACTTGTACGTTCTACCAAAAACCTGCCGAGGTAGTTTATAAGTTAACTAGAATCAAAAGAGATTGCTGTATATGGGTTTCAGATATACTACTGTGTCCAAAAAGTAAGACCAGTTTTCAATTTAAATCGCGCGGGTAAACCGCACATCATAAATATTTTTTTTCTAAGTTGGCAGCATTGTGACAGACATCTGTAACAAATTTCATGTCAAAACATTCATTACTTTTTGCTTTACGCTTGGTTTTGTACGACGCTAAAAGTGCATTCGGCGATTTTTACAATGTCTAATTATATTGAGCAAAGAAGTTGCATTAAATTTTGTTTGCGGAATGAAATTTCGGGTGCAGAAACGTTCAGGATGTTGCAGAAAGCCTTCAGGGACCATGCTTTGTCGGAAAGGAATGTTTACAAGTGGTATAAACAGTTCAAAGAAGGTCGTGAAAGTGTTGAAGACGAAGAGCGTTCCGGACGACCATCAACCTCTACCGATGAACAACACGTCAAGAAAATCGAAGAACTTGTGCTTGCTAATCGTCGAATGACTGTTAGAGACCTTGCTGATGCTGTTGGTATTTCGAAAGGATCTGCCAATACCATTTTGAAAGATATTTTGGGCCTGAAACGTGTAAAATTTCGACTAGTGCCAAATGCACCGTCTCACACTGCACTCGTTCATCGTGACTTTTTCGCCAAAAATTCGATCCATATCGTTCCGCAACCACTGTATTCGCCTGATTTAGCACCGTGTGACTTCTGGCTATTCCCGAAACTCAAAAGACCACTGCGGGGAAATCGTTTTGAGACGATAGAAGAGATACAACGTGAATCGCTACGCGCTCT
>NW_022639554.1:939368-954678 GCF_010583005.1 Odontomachus brunneus | reverse complement strand
ACCGTGTGACTTCTGGCTATTCCCGAAACTCAAAAGACCACTGCGGGGAAATCGTTTTGAGACGATAGAAGAGATACAACGTGAATCACTACGCGCTCTGAAAGCCATCCCGGAAGGCGACTTTAATTCTTGTTTCGAGGACTGGAAAATACGTTGGCATAAGTGTATTGTGTCGGGAGGGGATTACTTTGAAGGCGACGAAATAGATTTGGAAGAATAAGTAAATATTTTTGAAATAAATAAAAACTGGTCTTACTTTTTGGACACAGTAGTATGTATAAGTAAAGTAGGCGTTAGATAGAATATTAAGGTCGAAAGTAAGATCAAGATTTCGACTCGGACCAATCTTCGCCTTCGAATTTGCAGCCAACGATGGGTAATTTTCCGCGCGAGATAAATCACCTTCGCGAACTTCACCGCGGGAATTCTCCTCGCGGTGCGTCCGCCATTCCACGTGCGAGATACGCGAGGACTTTTATCGTTTTCGGGGATCTCGATCGCGCGCGAGCCTCCGAACAGTCGTCTCGCCTGGCCGACGGCGGTAAATCCTGGCGGGCGATAATTGTCAAGGGGGCCCGTAACGATTGCGATGACGAGGAGGCGTCGGCTGTGTGACGCACTCGGCGCGTTGATTCCCGATAAGATTTCCGCGGGCGAAAGGTGTTGTGGCGCACCCTCGAAAAGCTGCGGCAGCAGCAGGTGCCAAGCACTATAAAGTTAGCGTAAAGAGTTGCACGGGGTGCACGCTCGCGAAACGGGACACTAACTAGGGAGTCGAGCAGGGTTTGGGGTTATTTTCGGTGGACGTTACCGAGTGATTTGTCGCTTTCCCCATTCTGCTGGGAGACGCATCTCGTTCGCCGATTCGTGGAAATACGCGTAATAGATGGTCGGTATAAAAGTATTGCGCTGTCAGTGTGTAAAATATGAGTGTTTTTATTCTCGAGTGTCCGGCTGCACAAAGTTATGAGTATTACCTGAGTATATGCGCAGAAAAGAATGACATTTTTGTTTGGAAATATCTTTATTTTTAACACGTTATGCCAGAGTTAGAATATTTTTTAAATTAGTATACTTTCCTTTTGGTTTTAGGAGAATCCTCTTGAGACCCATACAAGAGGAGATTCAGCTAATGAAAACGTGTTTTCTTGTGCATATATAGAGTGTTTCAGACTCTCCTCCGCAATGTTTGTGGGAATGTAGAACGGATTGAGGTGAACATAAAAGTTCTATAGTGTTTTATTTATTTTGCAAATAACCACGTAGATTTTTAATTATTAATAAAAGAAAATTGTTACATGATTGTGTACGATAATACAATTTTTATGTTCATTTCAATTCGTTCTATATTTCCACGAAAATTTTGAGAGAGAGTCTGGGATATCCTGTATATGCTGACACAGAATAGAAAAGTTTCACAAAGTGTCTGATTATTTTGCTGATCTATCTGAATATTTTTACATATTATTATACATGTCTTGAAGAATGCCAAAGAATGGACTAAGAAGAATAAGTAGCCATATTTATGTAAAAATAATCCAATTCACATGAAGTGTTTAAAAAAATGAAAATGAAAACACGTTTTAAAAAGTATAGAGATAACACTGGAATTCTTTGCAATTGTTTAAGAAATCAGATATGATTAATTTTCTGTTTAAGGGTATTCATTAACAAGCTTAACCCTTAAAAAACTGGTTAAAAAATATGCAACTGGTAAAAAAGAGCGCGAATAATATAAAATAAAACAATTTTTGATCTATTTTAGGCGCTCATAAAGCTTATTTTATTTTATGCAGAAAGACGTATGAACCATTGGTAAAAAAAAAAGAAAACAGAAACTAAGAAATCATAATTTTGTGATTTAAATTATCCTTGCATAACAGCCAAATAAGAACATACGGAGGTAATCAAGGAATATCTGAATATCTAGATGATTTGAGAAATAATCAGGTAACCAAAAATAGCTAAAAGACTCGAGTACCCGAGTATCATCTGAAATAACTATAATAAACTATAAGCCACGATTGACACCGCTATCAAGAGCGCGTGATCTCTCTTTAATTTTCTTATCATGCAAAAACCGCGTGAAACTGTGGCAGTATCTGCGAAGTAAGAGGAAACGATAGCGGGAAAAGTGAAGATATGTATCTTGGTCTTATAGAAGCGAGAAGATTGAAGGAAGCTGTATGTAATAACAGTTCGCCCGATCGCCCGACCGCCTCTGGCGTTATTTTCACCGCGATGAGAGATTTTCAGCACACTGAAAATATCATTTCGTGCCACACTATTACGGTAAAAAGAACTTCCGTCGATTTTCGAAAGCCGGAACAAACGGAGTCGAAATCTTGATCTTACTTTCGACCTTAATATTCTATCTAACGCCTACTTTGCTTATATCTGCATATATCTGCATATTATATTATATTATATTATATTTGCATATATCTGAAACATATACAGGGTGTCTCACACTCTCTTCTGGGCATTTTGTGGGGACGTAAAACAGGTTGAAGTAAACATAAAAGTCCTATATCGTTTTGCGATATTCGCAATAATTATCGAGATATTAATTGTAGAAAACTTGTAAATGATCATGCAGAATATGGTAAATGAGTTATAGTAGCGACGACTGCCGTCGTTTACTTATACTTTAGGTCAAATTGAACAAAAAAATCCTCTATTATTTTCCAAATAATCACATAGATTTTTAATTATTAATTAAAGAAGATTATTAGCACGATTTTGCGTGATAATGCACTCATCTTCTTTAATTAATAATTAAAAATCTATGTGATTATTTGCAAAATGGTAGAGGATTTTTTTGTTCAATTTGACCTAAAGTATAAGTACATGACGGCAGTCGTCGCTATTATAACTCATTTACCATATCCTGCATGATTATTCACAAATTTTCTACAATTAATATCTCGATAAACGGTATAGGACTTTTATGTTCACCTCAACCTGTTCTACGTCCCCACAAAATGCCCGGAGGAGAGTGTAAGACACCCTGTATATAGCAACCTCTTTAGTTAACTTACAAACTATCTCGACAGGTTTTTGGTAAAGTGGCATTTTACTAAGTACAAGTGGCATTTTATTAAGGTAACCAGATTTTCAAAAGTCGGAACAAGAGAAAGCGAGAGGTGCTCTGTTGCGAGTAACGGGGGGCTCGGTGGAAAAGGAGAAGAGGATAATCCGAGATCGTCGCCTCTTTCTGCTTGCATCACGGCGCATCAGGATCGGCCGCGCGTTCCCGCGAGGGTTGCGGGCAGGATGCCTCGCGCGCTAACGAGATAATACGCGGTTGCGGCGCGGGAAGACAGTGTATGGCCGATATATATCCTTTTCATTCTCGCGCGTGCAAAGGCAGCGTCATTACGAAACACACGGGGTGAATGAGGCCGACGTAACGTGCGCGCGGCCGATT
This sequence comes from Odontomachus brunneus, assembly GCF_010583005.1. Classification (NCBI taxonomy): domain Eukaryota; kingdom Metazoa; phylum Arthropoda; class Insecta; order Hymenoptera; family Formicidae; genus Odontomachus; species Odontomachus brunneus. The sequence continues at coordinate 951,248 of NW_022639554.1, read as the reverse complement.
ATATTGGCGAGTTTTCAAAAGGAACGTAGGTTAGTGTACCCAACCGGATGGAATACGAATGATTTCCCGAGAGAGCTCGAATGAGAGATAATACGCGGTTTCTGAAAGGAAAATAACTCCGGGCTAATAGCACCCTCTCGTCCCCTTTGCGCGCGCGCGCATAGACAGACAGACGCTGACTCCACTCTCGTCGTGGATGAATCCGCGCGCGCGTCCCCCGAACGTGGTGCAACATTTCGGCCCGGTCGTTGGAATTCACGCGAGAACGAAAGTGCCAAATTGAATTCCCAGAAACGGCTCGGCCTGTCGCGAGGTGACGATGTAGCGCGAATAATAACTATGTTTCGACGCTGGCGCGCACACCGGTAATAAGTCATAATTGAAGCTCATTTCGAGCCGCTTGCAAATTGAAATTTATTCGTAGCGATCCTTTCTTCATTCGGCACGCAGAGCTGAGAGAGCTTGGAACGCGCGGACTGCGAATTCGCAGAAACTCGCCGATGCCGCGAGAAAGGGGTAAGCAAAGCGAGAAGGAGGGAAGCATTTGTACGTATCTCAACGGGACTGAAAAAGTTTCCCATAGAAATGAGGGACGTAATCTTCAGCGCCAGCTGTTTGATCACAACGCGGATCGCAATGCTAATTTTCAGAGTTTCCCTCTTAGATAAGCGCCGCTCAAGGTGAATTTCCAAATTGAATGTAAAATAAACAGATAGAAAAATGTAATTAAACGCGGCCCTAAAGTGGAGCTTACGGCGACTTATAGTGAAAGCTCCCTTACATTTGGACCTTTAAAATGTTCAGAGCAAACGATATCGATTCCAGGTAACCGAGTGTTTTTTCCATTATTCGAATATTTGAGTTTCTTGGGTATTACTCGCAGATGCCTATGCACTTTTCAAATTATCCGGGCATTCATATAACTGACTATCTAGTTGTTTGCTTTTACATTCTTCTTATTTAATCGTTCAGTTATATTCCATGCATAAAACATTAAATTAAGACGATACAAAAACTATTCTATAAAGTATTTAGTTTTTACATACCAGAGTCAAAAGTCAAGGTCAAAATAAAATATAAGATATCTGACAAAGTATTTGCTATCGAAATTTTTTGGGGTAAAATTTCATTCGAAAAGCAGGTCCTTCGAGACCATCGAGTCCTTCGAATTTGAGCGATTTCTCATTTAATCGCTCAAAATACTCAAAATACAAAATAAATATTTCCGATCAAAGTACTGAAGAACTTTTTATATCCGATCAGAAAACATCCGATGAGAAATAACAGTTTAATTTTTTGATCAGTTTATCCGATGAAATGCCATTATGAGATCGGAGGTATTTGATTAAAATTAATCGTATATCTTGATTGGATACAAAAATTTATTGGTATTTTGATGGGAAATATCCTTTTGTTAATTTTTTATCGGATAATTTCTCTCAGTGTACATTTTAATAATAGAAATTTATACAAAAAAAGAAAAGCTTACTTTAATATTTTTATACCTAGATTGACGAGGGAAATTTATTTATGTAAAGAACAATAGATGAAGCTTGTGAATTTGAGTACCCGGATATGAAAATACCCGAGTTAGACTAACCAAGCCCGTGTAGAACGAGGGGGTGTTAGGAGATGGTCGATAGTTCCGGCCGGCACGAGCGTCATTATGACGCAAATGACGCCCGCCGACACGGAATCGCGGACATTGTGCGCGACGTTTGACGGATGGCGGGCGATAAAACGGCGCGTTCGTGGGCGCGAACACGAGTTCGACGAGTGAGAAAATATCACTGAAGTGCATCGACTTAATGGCCCGCGCCATTACCCTTATTTATTGCTGCGTTGAGTTGCCAGCATTAGGCATAAATAATCTCAGGTAATTGCGGGTGCGCGGGGCGCGCGCTGCGGCCGATATCGTTCGGGACTCGCCACGAGCGATATATCCGCGAGAGGGCCGGCGCGTTCTCTGCCTGCTTCTTCTGCGAGAATCATTAGGGGTCTCTTTTGCGTCCGCCAAGAGCCCAGAAGAACCTCTCCTGTCCCGCGCGGGCCGCGCGCGGCGCTCCCCGAGAAATGAACGACGAATTAAACGGGCGGTTCATCTTCCCGCGATTATTATTATTATCATTGCGCGTGGGAAAATTTTTTATCCACCGCTCTAAATGTCGGACACGACGAGTCCGCTTTGCTTGGCTGCCGGTGATGAGGCTAATTACGCACGTAATGATCGACAGTAATTACAGTTTCTTTTGTGCGTGCCCTACGGCGCACGCTCTCGTCCGCTCGCGTGATCGATGTTCGTGTCGACATAGTCGGACGCTTTCCTGCGATAACAAGAGCGCGCTTCGAGAGGTACTTTGTGCAACATCGGAAACTTCAATATACGATGAATGACATCGTACAATAGCGGCCATTGTGCCGCCTCGTCATTAGTGCGTTAAACTCAAAATTTCCTGCGTGTCGATTCTTCTATTACCGTCCGTGTATTCTTTCTCAAACGCGGCGGCGACGCCCCAAGTAGAAACATCTCGGGGAAAAACTGATTACTGGCCAGTAACTAGACAGTTTTTACTGGCTAGAATTAATTAGACAGTTACTGTTTTGAAACTTGGCAGAAAATACTGGCTATTTTTTCATTTTTTCAATTACTAGTCAGAAACTAGACTTGAAAAAATAGTAAGTAAATACTGGACAGTTTCTGTCCATTAAAAACTCTGAAAATACTGTTCAGTATTTCTTGGGTAGTTTTTTGCAAGAAGCTATGCATGCAAGAAAAATAATAAATAAATATTGGATAATTTCTGCCCAGTAAAAACTCTGAAAATACTGTTCAGTATTTCTTGGGTAGTTTTTTGCAAGAAGCTATGCATGCAAGAAAAATAATAAATAAATATTGGATAATTTCTGCCCAGTAAAAACTCTGAAAATACTGTTCAGTATTTTTGGGCCAATTATTTGTCAGAAACTATACAAGAAAAATAGTAAGGAAATGCTGTGCATTTTCTATTCAGCAAAAAATTGGAAATTACTGACGAATTTTCTTGAGATAGTTTCTGGCCAAAATAAAATAAAATATTATATTAAAAATAAAAAAAATGTTTTAGATAAAATTATTGTTTCAATACATATACAGTTAAATTATTTATAACTATTAATAAACTGAAAAAAATAGATACTGATCAGAAACCGATAAAAAAATGCTTATAAAATAGTAAAAAATTATATAGAAACTAGTAAAAAACTGCTTAGAAACTGCTAATAAATAGATACTGATCAGAAACCGATAAAAAAATGCTTATAAAATAGTAAAAAATTATATAGAAACTAGTAAAAAACTGCTTAGAAACTGCTAATAAATAGATACTGATCAGAAACCGATAAAAAAATGCTTATAAAATAGTAAAAAATTATATAGAAACTAGTAAAAAACTGCTTAGAAACTGCTAATAAATAGATACTGATCAAAATCTAGTTAAAAACTGATCTGAAACTGTCTAGTTCAACTGTCCAATTTTTGACGAAGTGAGCGTCGATCAAACCAGTCAGTTTCTAGCTAAGAAAACTGGCTAAAAATTAGCTAGTTATCAAAAATTCCTGGACAGTTACTGGTCAGAAACTGGATAAATTTCTACTCGGGGCGGTCCTCTCCATCGTCCACACGTGCAGCAGTAACAGCAACTTGCATTTTCTCAACATTTTTCCCGTTACTATGTAGATTCCAATTAGAATAGTCACATTTGTGCCAAAATTCATTGCTACTACGATACAAATTGGAGAAACTCCATTCTCGTCCTAAACACGACTTTTCTGTTTAAGAAACTCGCGCTTTTTTAGTCGATAATGCCGGGATACTTTGATGGTCAAACAAATCTTATTTTTGTGTCAACTATTAGTTTAAACTACTCGTTTAAGCTTCTTATATTTAGAAAGTTTAACACAAACTTAAATGATCACAAAGTGTCGAAGTGATGAAATCAGAGGAAGGGAGTGAGGTGTCCAGATCCCATGCAGCTTATATTTTTCGCAAGGTCTTAAGAAATAACCATGTAAAATTTGGTTCTGTCGAAGAGTTTAGGGTTAATAGGATTAATAAGGTCCAAGAAGGTTAATAGGGGATATACAGAGACAGACATTCTACTTTATATACAGGGAACCTGGGACATAATGAGACCACAGGGTATAATGGGATATGGTCGATAACCTTTTACAAAGATGCTGTCATCTAACGAAATGTTTTGCAATTATTACTGTTAGATGTCTCTTATCGCAAATATACAAAAAAATAAACTTGAATTGAAAGATTGGTGTGTCATACATATATGACGCTGGTAGTAAACGTATTAAGTGGGAAACCCGGAAATAGAAGAAAAAGTTGCGTGGAAAAAGTAAAAAGAAGTGAGGAAATACAGAGAACAACAAAGTAATAAAATTAGTAAAAAATAAGTAAAATATATCTTATATCTTTCACTTCAAGTTCATCTTTTTTGTATATTTGTATAAAAAAACAAATTTTCTCTCTGTTTTACACAATTACATGATAACAGATGTAATGTGATCTATGAGAAGAATTTCTTAAATAAGCCGTGGTAGCGGACATGTTAAAATCGCCACTTTAATTATTTGGGAAATGGAAATAAATTTCAAAAATTAGATCATTAAAAATTCTCTATAATTGAAATAGGGATAGGATTCCTAATTAGTATTGCAATACGATACACATACTTGAATAAGTTTGGGAAAGTTGTTCGAAATCTATGCTATACTTAGGAATGTTTAAAAATTCTCATAAAGAAGCAGAACCCATAATTATTTCAGGGAATTAGACTGGATCTCAATTAGATTCTTTTTCTTAGACTTTTTATGCGGGACCAGCAACAGCAGCAGCATTCGCAAAGCCAGTCGCGGATGACACGCCCGAGGATTCTATAAGAAATCGCGAGTCCACGTGCGAGGAACATTTGTCACATCGTTGGCGCGCGGGCAGTTGGCGAATTTCCCTGGTGCCGGGAACAATGTTTCGCGTCCCGCTCTCTCGTCATCATCCGGACGATATGATCCGGCGAGATCTCCGCTCAGAGCACACCTATCTCAGCCGATCATCCGCGGCCGAGGCAGCAGCTTAACCGGGACTTAAGCCCCGCCATAAATCGGTCGAGCGCGATCGGCCCGAAGATCGTACTCTCGCGCCGAAATACTTTTCAGCGGATACTTAAGCGGCGGCGATAAAGCGCGGGTCAGCCGCCGTTACTCAACGCGGCGCCATTAATTTGATAATTTATAAACTCAACCGGCAGGATTGCGAAAGACCGCGCCATTACGCCGCGGTGACGTAAGATATCATTAGCGGCGGTTTATCTGGCCCGAAATGACGCCGGAATTTCGCCACGGCCTGGGCCCCGGGACGATGAAGACCGACTGGGCCGTCAGCGCGGTGCACGAGAATGATGATGAAGCGGAGGACCGGAGAAGAAGAAGGAACACGGGGTAAAACAAGTGGAGGACGAAGAGGCGGGGTGCGGTGGGCCTCGATGGGCCTCGATGGGGTGGAAGAAGCGAGAGCGACGGCAACCAGAGAGAGAGAGAGAGAGAGAGAGAGAGAGAGAGGGCTTCTTTTTACACCGACGACGAGCGTTGGGACCCCGCGGTTGGGACCGATGATTTGTATGTACGTCGAGGATTGTTTATGGCGGTCTAGGCAATTGTTTAACTTAATTGCACGCTGTTACGTCGGCACGGTTAGTTTCTCCATATAGCAGAACACGCGTGTGTAGTTGGCGAACGATCGTGTGAGCGAGCGAGCGAGTGAACGCGAGTCGGGAGGATAGAGTTATTACCTGTCCGGGACTTTTAGAGCTCCCTCTCGACACGCCCTTCCAGTGTAGCCGTTATTAGTAATGCGGACTATTAGGATTTTTCATGCGGCGCGCGCGCGGGCGCGAGAGCACCACCTCGTGCGCTTGAGCAATCGCGAGAACGTTGCGCGATACATCGTAACGGAACTGGGCTGTTGTGTGGCCTCGAGACGAACGCGGCTTAAGGGATTTATTCGCTTGAGATACTTAAGATGGGACCAACATTTTTTAACGAAACATTTGTCGCGGTAAGACACATTCCTAGCGGAGGTTTCGTGCGATTCGTCTGCACCGTTCGTGTAAAAATCGACACTGAATATCGCGATTTTGCACATGTAACTTTATCGCAGAAGCAATATAGATAAACGTTATTCCTGTGGAATCACAGTTTAAGTATGACCAGTTACGACAGCCAGAAATGTAGGAATAAGTTTCATGTGCAAGCGGCGTGACCAGCAATATGGCGGCGCAATTTTCTGTTATGTGAGTACGTTTAAATAAACGAAGAAAATTGAATAGAGAAAGATAGTGAAAAATAGTATAAGATAATGAACTTGCTTATTTTTATTTGTATGTGGAGAAAATTTATTATTAGAAAATTTACTAATATTATTAATTGTGTAATATATATTTTTAGAGCAAATAAATAAAAAGTGTAGATATAAACATTTATTCATATACATCTTGCTCATACAATATAGTTATATATTTTATAAGTAGATATACATTAAGTCAGTTATAAAATATGGTTTAATTTTCTACACAAATTTTGCTTATTACATTCAACAAAGCCCTTAATACGTGTAATAACGTTTAAGATATTTATTTGTTTGATAAAATCGATTTTACTTATTTTTCAATTTCAAAATTTTAATTTCTGAATAATAAGTTTATTCCAATTATTTTAGATAAATTCTTACAACTAACTCTATTGCATATTAAATTATTCTATTTTGAAACTTGGCGTTCTCTCAACCAAAAACAGCGATAGACCATGTGATGATATGGCATTAAAGGCGCCGCCGACAGTTACTGTCGTAACTGGTTATACTTAAATTGTAGAGTAACTTTGCACAGAATAATGTTATGCAAATGAAAAAGTTACTTTTATAAATGTTACATATTAAAAAACGCGGGATAAGAAAAAACAGTACTAACTGCTTTTATGCAATAGTCGACGTTTTTGTGCAATAGCAGGCCAGAAAACGGTTGTTTTATGCTTTGAGAGTGTACTGAGTGAAACGTAGCAAGGTAGTATCATGAAATTAGCTCCCAATTAACATTTTTTTATTTGGATAGTGACATGAATAAATAAAAGTATAATTATGTCGCATAATAACGAATTTATGAGCAGTTCCCTTGAATGCGCTAAGTGAAAATACGCCCCCTTGGGCGCCCTGGAAACACGTACCTGGTGGATAAACTTCTTAATTGCACGCCGTCGATTCGAGTCACTGGCGGTTGCGGCCGGCCGGTCGAGCGGGGCCGAACGGCCCCGTGAAAATAACGTGGTAACTGGGATTTTTCTCGTTTTAATAAAAGGCTTTGTGTGCGCAGAGAGAGAAAGTGGCCCGCGCGCGTAATGCAGCTACTACGTTCGACGTTAATAAACAGCGCCTGAACTTTATGGTTTTATGGACTCGCGTGTTACGCGCCTTTACGTTCCTTGCGTCTCGAGCGCAAATTACATAGAGAGGCGCGTATCGGGAATTTTTGCGTTTAACGGGTGTGCACGGAAATACTGGCGGCAATCAAAGAAATATTTCGCGTATCCATCCAGACAGGTGCGCGCAAATTTCTTAATTATCCCCGTGTATTTTTATTTATTTTCTTACGTTCTTCAAGGTTTATATGAACACATTCATGCAAGATAATCATGTATTTTATGAAATATTTGTTTTTTTATTAGGATATGTAAAAATGAACTGCGAAATGTCAAAGAGTTCATTTTTAATGTTGACCATATTCAGATAGATTTCCATAATTATCACGACGTGAGAGTTTGTAAGATTATTGGAAGAATACTCCTCTTACTGACTCAGTCAGAAGTATTTTTACTAATTTATTTTAAGAGAATTTATGATGGAAATTTTACAATTTTTTAAATTATATTTAAGTAAATATATTGTACTGAATTAATCATTCAATTTGTAACATATAACGACATACATTTTTGATTGCATCTATGCAGCAATAAATTTACATAAAGTTACATTCGGAATTTCATATTATAATGCATTTTACATGACGTATAGTTTCAAATAGCAAATCTTGAGATTTTGATTTTCTTCTATATTTTTAATTTAATTTTTAAATCATATTTTATGTGATAAATATTAATGTTATATGAATCACTCATAACGGGACGCAATTTTCACAATTCGCTTAGTAAAATTGCCATCAAACGTGACGTACACATGTTTGTATTACTACTTTTATATATAGATTAAATTGATTGAAAGTAAATTGATATGAAGAAGAAAACCTGATTCTATTAAAATATACCCAGATTGACAAGTATATTCAAGTAGACAAGTATGACAAGTAAATTTCTCTCTCTCTCATTTTTTCACATTTTCTTAAAATGAACCAGTAAAAATGTTTCTGACTGAATCAGTGTGAGAGGAGTATTCCTCTGATGATCTTACTGACTGCAGTGCCATATCTATAAATGCATCAGCAGTCGTAAGTATAGTCACATCTCAGTGAAGAAGAAACACACTGACTGTGAACTTCAGAGAGCATTCACTCGTTCACTTGCTCATTTTCTCTTTCTTCCTCTCGCCACGTGACGGCACAAAATTGCCTTCGAAAGGGCGAGCCGGGCACCCTCGAAAGAGCACAAAAGCAGCCGGCGAGATGCCCTTTATCGCGGAATTTTCTGCCCAATAAAGTGCGCCGGGCGTGGTAACGCGACGTAACCGACGGCGGTACGGCGCGTTTGGGGATCGTTTTTGACGATTGAGAATCTTTCTATGGGCTTTATGATGTGGCACCGCGCCGCCATTTCCCGCATTCGTCCGCGAGTATTTCACGGGATCGGTGTTTCGGGGGAAGGGGAGAGTGGTGGCGTGCGCGCAGGGGGAGGAGGAGGGGGCAAGGTGACAATGCGACACGTTCGATCTTCGCCGTTTGCGTCGGCCCATTCCTCATCTCGGCTCTTCCTCTGTATCTCGCGGAGCCATTTGTCCCGGCGACTCTTCGTGCTAATCCAAACGTGATTTTTACGAGCGAACGCACCCCAACGGGCGTGCCAAAATCTTCCAGCCAGCGCGCGCGTACAAGCGGAATGACTTCCTTAACGTTGGAAAGCGCGACGATTGACCCGGTTAAGTCGTTATATACGATGACATAAAGTTTGAGATTTTTCTCTTTACGCCACTATAAAAGAGGTACTACCGTAAAATATGTGCCCGATATATCAATTACTTGGCATGACGGAGAAAGTCGTTTCGTTTTTCACCTTGTGCGCGTTGCTTTATTGTTTACTTTATCGTGGTGTTTCCCTTCCATGGCACGAGCACAAGGAGAAGAATTCGCGAGATTTCCCCGTCGCATAAAGAAATTATCGAGCGACCATACATGACCATAACGTGTTAAACGTGTTTTTCAGTTAAACGTATTTTCTGATGATGCAAGAGTAGATTTAGTAGTAGTGGACTCAGTTAAGGTATAATAATAAGGTATAATAATAAGGTATAATAAATTTTTTTAAAGGACCTAAGAAATGAATTGAGGACATAAGGAATAAATTTAAAGGAATAAATTATTTATTAGATTTGGTTTCCGGGTTTGAGCCGCATGAATTCTTCTGTATCTGATTCCGATGTTTTGCGGACAGTTCAGTTCGTTTCATCAGGGAGGAATGACATGAGCATTAGGTTAGATGTGTGTTTGCGAGTATATCCGCATTTAAAATATACAATCTCATCCTTAACGGAATCCTTTTATCATTTGATCTCGAAAGAGGATTATTCTAAAACCAAAAGGCATATTCAGAAAAAGGATTTTGATTGCAAGGTGTCTTCTTTCTTCTAATCCCATAAATAAAAGCTTTTACCGAAAGAGTTCTTTTCTTAAAAGGAAGAGGAATAATATTATGCCTGAAATATCTTCTATTTGATTTTAGAAGAATCTTATTAAGACCATGTATAAAAGGATTCCATCAAGGATGAGATTATATGTCTTTGGGTGCGAGTATTTCAATACTTGTATTCGCAGTACTTGCAAGTTTAATTAACTCGGATCTTGCAAACTACTAACTTGGGTACTACTCAGGTATTCAGGTACGTGGTTGCAGAACTTGCGAAACTATTATCCGGAGATATTGTGGTATTTTTTAGCATATAAAAGAATATCATTCTACTGCCGAGAAAAGTGATTATTTAATTTATTTTCCTTCTTTTCAACTCAATGCTTATCTTTAAAAACGAATATTTTCTTGATAATACACTAAGAAACAAGTACATGAAAATCTATTTGTGGGAAATAAAGTTTATTCACAGGAATAAACTTCATTTTGCACATATAAACTTTATATCCTATAAATAAATTTTCAAGTATTTTTTTCTGAGTGTAGTCTTAAAATATATTTGCCACAAATCTTAAAAAGGCTCATTATCATGTACTCAAAAGAAGAAGTTATTTTTTTTACAGTTAATAACCGAAAAATGGGAGAAATATAATTTTTTTTATTTATTCTTAAAAACTAAACACGATATATAAATAATTCCGCGTACTTTGCGACTTAACTTTGCTTCAACTTTCTATTATTTCTAATTTCAAATTACTTATTTTTTTATTACTGTTTCAAATTTCTAAAATTGGTATATTATACTTGATATATATTTATTCTATCTTCTTAATAATAATTTTTTTTTTAATAATTTAAGAAAATGAATATAATAAAACTTTATTGAGAAGAGAAAATTGCTTCGACTGTAGTAAGCAAGCTGAATTTTGGTTTTAACTTAATATCATTGATTGAAATACTTACTAGGATTCCAAATGTATTTTGAATAAATATGTGGATTATGATAAATGCTTGGACATGTAAAATACTTGAAACAAATAACACTTACTTGAACGCAGTATGTGTTCTTCCGTGTACAAAACCAAATGTAAGTGTACGTACAAGATATTATAATAAAAATAGAATTTTGTAATGTTCGGAAAAGCCGGGCATCCAGATGATGCCCCGCGTACCCAGGATTGACGACGTTAATATCTCCATCTCATCATTTCCCACGCGTAATCTTGAATCTTATAATTCCCGTCCCATAATCGCGACTTCGCCTCAGCTGTCCGGGTGTCCGTCTCGTCGGCGCAACTCGAATTCTTCCAAATGAATTGCTGCGAGGTGACGTCTCAATAATTCGTCCGTCGCCAGGCGAATATTAGATGCTCGTGAGAAGCCCATAGAAAATTTGTTTGCATTCATCCACCGCGGCCCCGGCAGGTGACACCTTCGCGCGTCTGCTCGCTCGCTCGCGCGTTCGCGTCCCTCTCATCCGCTTCCATCGCTTCGCCAAAAAGCCGAAGGGACGGCGTAGACCATCGGCGTTTCTCCAGGAGGAGGTCAACCCGCGAATTTCCACGCGGCCGCTCTCATTGTTGCGCGATAGTCCGGCGGAGGAAAGCGCGAGGGGGTCGAAGAGGAAAGGAAACGTGTCCCCGCGCGCCTTTGTCGATCGAGTGTGGATTTCGGGCCCCGCATTGTCCGGGTCTTCTGGGCCTCCTTTACGACTCGCGGGAAGAGGTGGACTCGTGCTGCCGAGAACTTCCCGGCCCGTCCATTGTCGGAGTCAATCTTTGCCTCGTTAGGCGCTTATTTTCGCTCTTATTTACACGCCCTCGACAATACCGGCGCGGCTGGGGATCCCGCATGAGAGAGCCTCGCGCGTGATAATGTATACGTTTAAAGACGCTCGATTTGTTTGCCATTCTTCGCGGAGTATGTCATCGAGATCGTTCCCGTAGAAGCGGACAATTCCGCTGGACTAGGGCGTTGCGCGCGCGGGTGAAAAGG
>NW_022639554.1:930225-939358 GCF_010583005.1 Odontomachus brunneus | reverse complement strand
CGGCTCTCTGGCAGAAAATAGTTATCATCGCCGAGCCGACGATGATAACTATCTACTTCGCGTATGTTCCTGAAAGTCCAGTGAGTCGTTGATTATTTCGAGATAGGCCGCCGATCGAAATCTCGAGATCTCGTTTACAATTTACAATTTACACCGTAGAGTATATATTTTTATACGAGACGCGCCTCAACGATCTTTTCCCTCGAGACGTAAATCCTTTCATGGCGATTCTAATACGTCGAAACATCCTCGAGCTCCTTTAGACAATGCTCATTTTACAGAAATTTGAGACAACATTAAGCCGCGGAGTACATGGAGCTATTTACATCGTGTTTGCTTTTTAAGAATTATCGAAAATAATTTTTCACCTTTCCTAATTATCAATTTATATAAATAAATTGTATGTAAACAAAAATTTGAAAATAGAAATTTATGAATATATTGTTAACTGGAATATATTCCAGTTTAATAAAAATACTAATTGTCAACATATAATTATTCTTTTATTTACATTTTATAAACTTATAAGGATTACTTGTTATAATTCATTATTTATTATGGACATTGGTTATATATATATATATATATATATATATATATATATATAAAATTCTAATATATATATAAATATATATATATATAAATATAAATATATATATATATATATATAACTGTTTTATTATTTTAAATTTTTAATGCTTACTATTCTTTATTTATTTTATAACGTAGATGAATTTTTAGATGCCATCGGATTTAACTATACAAATTATACAGAACCTGTAATTTACAATTAGAACACAATATGACGTTAATTTAATTCCTTAATTCTTAAACCCGTATCAGACTACTCAGTGAGGCGCCTCACTGTGATTGGTTCATTCAGGGTCGGTCTGTGCAATCGGTAGTCTGATAGTCTCGGTAGGGCTTTAGTCTCTTAGTTCCCAAAGGAAGAAAATGCGACGCGCGAATACGTGCGGATACTCGACCAGGTCGGATGTGAGTATCTGGTCTGATTCCTACATTTTAGTGGTAGAAAAGTAACTTTCACCACAGTACAGTTTGTATTCGCATGTCATAAATGGTCACAAATCCGACATCACGGATAAAGATTTGTTGTTTTGTCATTCGCCTTTTTTTCCTTCGGAAACTGAGGGATTAAGGATTAAGAACTCATTTGATTGTTACCGATTCTTTTATTCGTTTTTGAAAAGAGATTTGGCAAACTACGGTGATTTTGTAGCCTTTTGAACGACGGTCAAAGCTAGCGTGACTCGACGAACAATAAAAGGTTCTTTCCAGAAGCCGTTAAGTTATGTCGACAAATTTCTTTGGGGGCGGATAATTTTAAATCTCGGCTACCATAACAATAAAAAACCTTCTAAGGCGATACATTCTTTAGTGATTTCGAGAATATAATGACAGTTTTCTACGGTTTCGCCAATGGAACACGAATGGCGATAGACAATGGAGCTCTTTAAGAGCCTGATCTACAATATGCTCTTTGCTTCCTGCTTTTTCCTCTTTATTTCTTTTTGACTTACACCTTAAGCTTTAAGTCAGAAAAGATAGAAGACAAGAAACAGAATGCAAAGAGCATATTGTAGATCAGGCTTAAAAGAATTTTTACGTTAAGTCGTTAATATATTTCCACCACGTATTTAATAATAATTATTAAAAACTATATAATGATATATAGATGTAATAATGATAATTAATTCGAATAATTAATAATGATTAATTCAAGAGTAATTGTTTTCAATTGGTACATTCAGTGTCATGTATATTATTCTCCAGATTAAGAATTACATGATTTTCACATATAAGATACTCGAGTCTTTTAGAAATTATTGAATACTTGAGTTTTTTACAGTATATTTAAATGCTCAGATATATATATATATATATATATATATATATATATAATTTATATTATTAAAATGTTAAAATAAAATATATAGATATCTGCTAAAATATTTCTTTTTTATATTTTATTGTACTTTATATATATATATATATAATATACAAAAATTATGTGTATACACGATTAGTCAACGAAAACTTTTCACCCCGATTATTCCGTAACCAATTGATTGTTGGCAAAAATACCGATACACGTCAATATTGTTTTCAAGAGGATTGTGATAAATTTAACTTTATCACTCATTCCCTTAAGGAAGTTGTTCCCCAAAAAATTTTAAATAGCAATAAAAGTCAAATAATATATTTAATATTATTCTAATTCTCTTTACAACGATGTTTATTTCTTAAATTTAAATGAATATTTTTTGAAAAATCACACTTATAAATTTTGGGTCTGAAAAATTGAAAATTCGCAATTTAATGAAAGATTAATTTTATTAAATGTTCAGAATACCATTCATCAACTTCCATACAATTATAAAGTCTTTGTTGAAAATTGCTATAAACATTTTTAAGCATTTCTGGTGTTATCCTATGGCATTAAAATCAAAGCGGAAAGTTTTCGTTGATCTTATATATAATTTTATATATATTTTAATAATTATTATTTTAGTTTTCCATATATTCTAATTATATTTTATTATATTATTTTATATTTTCACTAGCCTATCACAAAAAGATTGTTGATTCCAAGTACTCATTTTCCATCGTGCATAGAGCTTTACATTCATTACCGAGTCGCGTTTTTAAACGAATCGATCTCTCGCCACGACGGGCATCCAATTTTTGGGCTCGACGCAACAACTCCCTGGATATCGTATCGCGACTTGCGCAGATCTACTGCGCAGATCGTCGATGTCGATACGTCAGAGTCGTCGCGCCGTAAATTCGACGACGTCCGGATGAAAATTCGCCCGCCAAGTGAAAAAAAAGCAGCAAAAGGTAGTAGGCGAGTATGGCGGGATTCGGGGCGAAGGTTGCTGACAGGCCCGACGGAGAGTAACCAACCACCTGGTATACCGCGCAGGCCACGTTCAGAAAGGAAACTCGTAAACCGGCCACCTTGCCAGAAGATAAGCCTGACGCACGCCTGACGCGCCGAAGCGCTTAAGCGCGCGAACGAGACGCGCTCCCTCGATTTGAATAACGATCCGAGTGGATTCGAACGCTGCAAACGCGAGGACTTTTATGGCGACGGAATGGCGGCACGACGCGACGTGCAAGAAATTGACGACAATTTCTTTATTGCGAATATTACGGTGCCATCCGCTGCTAATGTATGGGCAGTTACAATTAAGAATTTTACGCGCCAGCGCATGGTGTCGCCAGACAACGATCTTCCCGAACCCATCAATCCCCGTTTGATCTTGTAATCAGGCTCTTAATGTGCAATAAAGATCTGTTTATGGATAAGACGTTAAACGCAAAAAGCAAACGCGGACGCAAGATAATGTGTCATTCATAGATTGGATGACACGTAGATTAGATTGAATAACGCGTTATCCTGCATCCGCGTTTGCGAATTATATTTTGCAGTTTACGTGTACACGGGTTTTAAGGGACTACAGAACTCTGACAGGAGCAGAAATTAGATAAAGTTTAGAGAGTTGTAAATTAATAGGAATATGAATTTTTTGTTATGTATGTCTGTTTTTTCCGTTCATTACACGAAGAAAAGAGTTAGGTTGAATTAACCTAATGAACAAACCAAGCGTGTTTTGATTGAAAGGATTTCTGGTTCTTATGAAGCCAATTCAGTTCTAAGAATCAGCAATCCTGTTTCCTTCACTCAAAACGCGTTTAGTTCGTTCATTGTCAAGTTAAATAGTTTATTCACCAGGTGTATATTTTCAGGGCGCCCAAAGGGCGTATTTTCAGTGGCACAGCGAGAGAGCTATTCATAAATTCACTATTTGTCGAGCAAAATTATGTATTTATTTCACTATTCGTTTTTATATATTTATTTATTAATTTTATTATCTAACTTTCAATGTTTATATTTACATTTCTAGTCAAAGACTGTGATTTTATTTAAAAATTACAGTTATTTAAAATAATGCTGCACATCTGATATTAAATATCAATAAAAATTATTTCTGTTTTAGTGCGTTGAATGATCTCAAAGTTTCCTACAATATTATATAAAAAAAATTATGCCGTTTAAAAAATTATGCCATTTAAAAAATTCAAGAGAGAGAGACAGAGATGACATTAATTTTATATAAATTAAAAAAAAATTTTTATTGCAAGTAGTAGATTGCATGAAACAGATGAATGTTTATCTTACAATTTCTTGTTTAAATTGTCGAAGGTGTCTTGAAAATCACGCGGACTGTTATATTGAGTAGCCTGTATACAAAATTCGAGATTACCATAATTATTTTTTCATTATCTTTTCCTTCATTAAGGACAACAACATCATATATTTCCACAACAGCATGGCTTAAAATTCTCAGAATGACGTATTAATAACGTATCATTAACTATAGAGAGTCATTAATGCCTCACTATAAATCATTAATGCCTTACTTAACGTCATTGTGTTTGCTGGGTTTGTACGTCAAAGTGGAGTAACTTTTGATCCAGACATTGAATCAATGTATAATCGTTTGTACCCAATTTTAGGTGCAAAATAAATTAATCTGAAATTTTCACACAATTCCTCTATTATCTCTCAGATGTGGACCACACACTGTTCGTTCAATCAGACTTTTTTTTTGCGCGCGCGATTCATTTGAATTTCCTACCCGGCAATAATACCCGACAGATATATACATCCCGACGAATACCGCGTGCAATACACCGACTCTCCCACCGCGAAAAACCTCGTTCTTTTGTTCGTGGGCGTGAAACGGGTTCTCGCGCCACTTCGGCGTTCCGCTCGCAGCTGCATTGTAAATTGATGCGAAGCGAGGCGCGCACTTAACGCGGTAGATTGAACTTTCTCGCGTAATCACGCGGCGCGCGTACGCGCGAGTCCCCGCGAGTCGATTTATACCGGTTAATTCCCGAAAAGCGCCGTCACGATTACAGCCGCGTACGGGCGATCTTGATTTATTAATGAGGCGAAAATAATTAAGAGCCGCCGGCATTATATCGTGAGCGAGGCGCTCTCGGCTGGCGCGCGATTAATTTCGAGGGATCGTAGAATTAAGGTCGGGCCCGGGCCCGACCCGGGTCGCAACAGTAGTATTTAAGGAACCTGTTCGCGAGAGAGGCACGGCTGCGCGCGAGACGAGGGGTCCAGACGAAGAGAGGCACTTTCGGGCTCCGACTCAAAGAGAGAGAGAGAGAGAGAGAGAGAGAGAGAGAGAGAGAGAGAGAGAGAGGGATCGAGAGAGGCTGAGGGAGGAGGAGCGGCAACCTGGCAGCGGGATGAACGTGCTAATATACGTACGGACCATAAACAATCATCATAAATATTTCGGTCGACACATTAGCCGGCTCGTCTGCCAACACTGGAGCCCACCTTTTGCAATCCCTCGCGTCTTTAATCACGCGGAGAAAAGGGAGAGGAGACGCGACCGGCCATCCGCCCGGTGTGTCTCGGCGGGGGAGGAAGGGGAGGGGAGAGGTTCCCGAGAAAAAGTGCCTCGTTTCGTCTAATTAAGATAATGACATCGCGCTCATTCACTCGAATTCCCGCGAATTCGGTCGCGCGCGCCTCCTCGCGTTCGCTTCGCGCAACGACCGCGTGCCGCCTCATTGCGCGAGCGCGCTCGCCCGAAATGCAGCACTTTTATCGGTATCCCTGCACGGCGACCGTGAGCGATAGCAAAAGCGCCGATACAGTTTATCGGGGAATATCGAAAACTTCCGTTCGCGCCGCGCCCGAGCGATAGTAGCTTTCTCGGCGCGACGGGCGCCGTTTGAATTATTATCGCCATTAGGCGTTGTTACTTTTCCGAAGGAGCCCGTTGAAGTTACGTGGCAGCGACGAGGATTACGGCTCTCGCGAGAGGCGATCGATGCGCCCACGAAGAGGCGAGGCGCTAATGATATTGAAATGGATGCGAGTTATGTGCCGGCTATTTCGATTCTCCCCTTCGTCGGATCCCTCTCGTCGTCCTGGCCTTTCCCTCGCCCGCTCTCCTCGGCCTCCTCTACTAACCCCCGGGCCTCCTCCGCCCTCCCGCACCGACGGTCCCCCGATCCCGATCAGCCCCGTTCTCTCCCTCTCGCCCCCTTTCTCACTTTCTCTCTCACTCTCTGTTTCTGTCTGTCTCTCGCCGAGTCCCTGGGGTTAGGTTACCTTGTTAGTTCTGGCTGCCTCCATTGGCCAGTGTGCCCTCTGGCCAGCCCGTGGAATTGCTTTCTATTGTAAATAACGGCTCAAAATATATACCAGCGCGTTCGGGAAATTGATTTCTCCTATCAGGCGAGCGCGGAAGTAATCGCCCCCGCGATTTCTCGTCCCGCGAAAATTTCGCATTGGGACCATCGGGCGGGAAAAGCGTGGGCCCCGTGGAAAAATTGATCGTTCGCTCGTGTAGAGATTTTAGTTCTACTCTTTTGAACTTCTTAACATCTGTACGTTCTGAAGGACCACAGTGTAGAACCTATTTGATATACATAGAAACTGAAATCCTACTTGGCGCCTTTAAATAGTACAAAGAACGCACTAAATGCCACTTGTAGATTCTAAAGAGAACCTCAAAGCAAAGCTGGTATTCTCTTGAAATAAAAATGTTTCTGATTGCCCAACTAGAAATTCTAGTCCTGATCAGGTAGATCCTAATCAATTATCTGGCTTGTATAAAGCGATATTATCAAGTCCTAATGATTAATAATTCTTGTTATTCTCTATAAAGTCTTGATTGCGTTACATAACTTTTATCAAGATCCGATAATATCTCTTTAACAGACCAGATAACTGATTAGTGTCAACCTGATCAAGACCAGGAATCAGGTGAATCAGTAAAAAGACCATTTCACCGATGATTAGTGCACTGTAAATCCGAGTGTGTCATTTTTAAACACATAAGCGTGTAATTGGCTGAATTTCTTTTTATATGTCTCGTTATTTAACAAGCGTATAAAATTCTACTTCATACATCATAAACGTGTTGAATGACGTGATTTAAAATCGCAAGAGACGTGTGAGAAGAGTTTCAGCCAATTACATGCTTATGCGTTTAAAAATAACACACTCAATTTTACAGTGTGAATAGTACACTGCAAATTCAAATGTGTTATTTCTCAACCCATAAGCGTGTAATTTGGTTGAAGCTCTTTTACGCGTTTCTTACGGTTTTAAGTCACGTCATTGTCAATTATAATTTAATACGTTAAACGATATGACTTAAAACGATAAGAAATGTGTAATAATAATAATAAAGAAGAGGTCCATAGGTACAATATATAAGAAACGTGCAAAAAGAAGTTTAGCTAAAACAAGACACTTGTATCTCCAGTGAGACTTTATTGACTGCAGTGCTACACTTCTCACTAAACCATAAGTACAGCATTTCAAGAATACACTGATTGTCTTTTAAAGAGCAGGTTAAATAGAATAAAAAAAGGATGATATATATACATAGAAAGAAAATATCATCCTACTGCTAAGAATAGCGATTACTCAGTTTGCTTTTCTTCTTTTAAGCAATAATTATCCTCAACAAAGAATATGTTCTTGATAATAGTTTTGAAATATACTTACCACAAATATACTAATCAAAAGAAGTTCCTTATTATGTGTTCACAAGAAGAATTTATTCAAAAATGTTATAAAACTTTATTAGAAAGAAATTTAGGGTCAACTCTACGTAATGTGCAAGCCGAATTTTTCTTTTACTTTAATATATTCCTGATTGAAATCCTCAGCTTGCTAAAATATATTTTGAATAAGTTCGCTAAGTTTTCTTTTACTTTAATATTCTCGATTGAAATCTTAAAATTGCTAGAATAAATTTTGAATAAGTTCGACGGGGGACTTGTAATGAACTTGGGATAAACTTGCGGATATATAAACTTGTGAAATACTTGAAACAAGTAACATTTATTTAAATGCAGTATGTATTTTTCTGTGTTTTTCTGTCTAAGTTTCAGAGCATCAAAGTGGGCGTTATATGAAATATCGAGGTCGAAAGTAGGATCAAAATTTAGATTCGGGCGTCCACGCGATTTCGCATTCGGTTATACCGCGAAAAGTAGGAGAAAAGTCGAGATTCTCGCGCGGGACGAGACGGACGTCATATCGTGTATTAAAAAGAAAAAAAACTTCAAGAGAGGTTGTGCGCGAAACCAAATTTATACTTCGTTGTAGGAAGTATTTATTCGTGCGAAGTTTACTTTCACCGCGGCTCTCACTATACGGCACACACATATACACACGCGTGCGCGCAAACATAAAAATACATATATAGGCGCATTATCGCCGAACGTGTTAAATTAAACCCGCGTAGTTGAAGGCCGCGACTTGGCGTGATTTCTACTCGATCGTTTAATTCTCTATCGATTCCATGCGGCTCGTCCTCAAAGAGTAATCGCGCTGGAATCCTTATCGCGCCTCGGATCGGCATGAAGTGGGAAAGTTGGATTTCTCTCGGTCTTTTTGACCCTCGCATAATGTCAAACAACGTGTCTGACTCGAGCTTGACGCGCAACGTATCCCCGATTACAATCGGCGCTTAATAATCTCTGATTAAATAGCCAGCGTCGTGCTAAATTAATTCGCTCTCGCGAAGCACACTCGCGGAGAACACGCGTGTGAACAGTCGATTTTTCCCACTCCGTGTACCTCGTGAGAGGTCTTACGACGCGCTTAATCTGTTTGCTTTAATAACGTAAATGTAATGTAGGCAATTTCTACTATCGACCGTTAATTATCAATTTGTTCATAGTGTCGATAAACTATTCCAGGATGGTGTAAATTACCAGTTGTATCGATTATGAACGTTTCCCATAATTGATCCAGCTATTTCGGTTATTTCTCGAGTATCCTGTATTTTATTCATTATTATTTATTATTATTTATTATTATTTATTTTTATAGACCTTTGTCTTTGTTTTTTACTTTTAAGCTCACAGCCTCTTATATCATTTACTGTCTTCTTACTTATTTTTCAAATTAGATGCATAAAAATATCAAGATTGACAAAATAACTAAGAAAAAACTAAGAAAAAATATATAAAACAAAATAAAAAGCTTTTTCAGTGGATGCTATTATATATATATATATATATATATATATATATATATATATATATATAT
>NW_022639554.1:911174-930142 GCF_010583005.1 Odontomachus brunneus | reverse complement strand
TTTTTTTTTTTTTTTTTTTTCTTATATTAATATACATATTTTTATACTGAGAAAAAACTTTTTTCAAACGAGAATATATATATATTTTTATAAATTAGAACTAGTGATTCTTTAATTTATTTAAATAGAATAATTTAGATTTAAGTAAATACGCGCGCGCGCGTTATTAGTACCTACCAAATAATTTTTATTTTTTAGATATTTTTTTTTTCAGTTTAGATACTTTATAAAATATTTACTTCATCACGTATAGAGAGATTATGTTAAAATAAAATATAAAATATTTAACAAAAAATATTCACTCTTCATTATAAACTTATTTTCATATTTTCATAAACAGATTGATGGGCAGTATATATTTATATAAAAGAAATGTGATATAAAAGAAATGTGATACTATCAAAATAATTGTTTTGTCTCGAGTATTATCTCCGAATAGAATCGTTGGGTATCGAAAACTGTTCAGTTTGGCACAGAAATATTAAATGGGAAAATTTCGTTTAGCTAAAAAGCGATATTCGGTAACTTATTTAAAGAAAACTACTAAACATATATGCTTGATTTTTATACATGTATATATTTTATATATTTGTTTAAATAATATATTTACATTTTTAAGTAAAAATTTTATTTTTATTTCTTAATTTGCGAGAATTATTTAATTGTTGTTTTAATTTTTTTTTTAATAAAATAGAAGTGAATTTTAATAAGAAATTTTTGTGCCTTGAAATAAGACAATAAAATAATTCAATTACGTAAAAATAAAAATTTTGATTTGAGAGATTACAACACCATTTTCTAATAAACTTTCTCATTTTCTTGATTAGAATAAATTATGCCAGAGGAAGATAGTAATAAGTGTTTTGACGCCATTTTCGCATAAAAAATTATGCGGATTAAATTTTGTAATTATAAATTTTAGTTATGACACTTATTGTTTAGATGCAACTATTATTTAATTACATGCATAAAATTCAAACATATTTAGTAATTTTCTTTAAATAAGTTCTCGAACATTGTTGCTTTTATAGACTGAAAAAGTAATTTATCCTTTTAAATTGATGCACAACGCTATAAATCACCTCTCTATTCACAATTCATACGCCCTCGTTGGGAAAGTGGGACTGCGTACGCGTAATAAGAATGAGGGAGAAATGTATCCCACACAATATAGGCGCTGGATATTCGCGCGTATTACTCCGTATCCGGCGATACTGGCTACCATAAGCGCCCGCGGATAATTCCGCGCGCCATTGATACAGCTAATTTAGCACGTGTGGAATATTCCGGCTGTCAGTGCAAATGGATCAAATCCTTATCGCAGGAGCACATCTCCGCGCGAGATATCCACCTCGCTTTCCGCTCCGTTCGCGCTCGCGCGCGCAAGAAACAGGAAGCCGCGAGTCACGCACACACACATACACACACATTCGCGTGAGCGTGCGTTATGAATGCGCCGCTACGGGCGCGGGTAGGTGCGTATATTTCAAAAGTTCGTGGCTCATTAAAGTAGCGACGGCGAACGGGGTGTATCCTTTCCAAGAGGAGCTGTACGGAAGGATTAAGCCTGGAAGGCTCCGGCGCGATCGCCGGTCAAATTTGTAGCCACTAAAACCGCCGGTTTTATGGGGCGAAATTTACAGCGTTTTCACGCCAAACTAACAAAGTAACCGTCGTCCTTGTCGTTGTCGTCGTCGTCATCGAAATGCGCACGCGCACGCACGCACGCACGCACGAAGGCATTCCCGAAGCGGGGGTCATGCCGACGATTTGATTTAGCGATCTTTTATTACCGCCGATATTGACCGCCGTCTTGAGCGCGAGTCTTTTGTCGACGTGTCCGTTGCGAATTTGTCCCTTTGTGTCGTTCCTTCGCGAAATCGCTGCTGCTGCCGCGACATGTGTGCGCGCGCGCAGTGCTCCCGCTCGGAAATTTGCGCGTTCATAAATCGCGGGGCGCGAGATGGAGCGAAAAGGCGGTTGCTTCGATCCGACGACTGCGAGTACACCGCGAATCCAAGTGTGTTATTTTTAAGCGTGTAATTTGGCTGAAGCTCTCTTTGCACGTATCTTGCGATTTTAAATGGCTACGTCATTTAACACACATATATGTATACAACAAGCGCGCGCGTTTAAAACGTGTGAGTTATAATTTAATATGTTTAAAGGCTGATTATTCCAACTCGGTAAGCTATTTAACAGTTAAATCATGTGTCTGTCTAATTTAAAGAAAAAACGAAGACAGACACATGATTTAATTGTCAGATAGCTTACTAAGAGGTTGGAACAATCGGTCCTAAACGTATTAAAGAACTAGACCAATGTAACGCTCTGAAAAAAGCGTATTTTTGAGAATTAATTTTGCGAAAATCGACCAATTAAATGTTTTGATACATCGTATATTAATTAAATAACTACTAAACTTTATACTACTATTTTTGTTATTTAAAAAGACTTATAAATAAATATTTAAAAAGACATAAATATGCAGCATGTGGCTGAACTCTGTAAAAAAATATTGCTTCAATCGACGGGAAAGATAGAACCCGTTTTAGCGACTTGAGGGCTCACCAAATTCTAACAGAAGTGAAACTCAGGTAAAATTTAGGGGAGTTGTAAAATGTAAATATTAGTAGGAATATGAATCTTTTGTTGTATACGTCTAAGTATATTTAATAGAATTGAAATGGACACAGTGATATTAACATTTACCATCTAATTGATCTATTATATAATACCAAGATATTGTTAAATATATTTAATAGACATACATAATAAAAAATTCATATCCTTATTAATTTGAACTTTTTACAACTCTCTTTTGTCTAATTTTTTTTGTTAGAATCCTGTAACTTTTTAAATGATGTGACTTGAAATGGTAAGGAATATGTAAAAAGAGGTGCAGCTCCAAAACAAAATATGCTGTGGGAGTGTTAAGACGAAGTGTTTCACGAAGGCTGCACAGCGTTCCGTGAATTCATGCGCGCGTGTATGTGCATTTAATTACCTTGAAATATGCCTATCTCTAAAAAATAATCTAAACGGATACCAGAGTCAGATGGACGAACGGACAGTGCCGACTCGCAACGAAGGTCTGCTACTCATCAGGCCAAGAACGCAAAATGGAAATAACTCAGCAAACGTCATCCACCTCGATAATAATATTCGCTCACTCGACGGAACGTAATTGGCCGGCTACCTAAATGTGCGAATTAAGATAATCCCTATCTCGGATCGCGCACAATAATTCAGTCACGTGCCTAAAGGCCGGACGCGTTTCCGCGATTAACTCGTTATTAATGCTGTCCGTTTCGCGGCGGCGCAGCGAGTTATTAAATCGCGTTATTCGACGAATTACGTCATGAATCAAGAAGGCGGCCGGATGGAAAAAGTCGAGCGAGAAATTGTTTTGCAGAAAACCGCGGCAAATCGCGAACAATTCGCGTCATTATAAGGACATTTGTATATATCGCGCTCGCTCTCTCCCCCTTCATATGATTTATGAACGTTGTATACGTTGGAATAAAGCGTCGTAATAATAATCGCGCGTGTTAACACGAATGGAAATCGAGTCTATTTTTCATTCCCTCGGTGACTCCTCGTAATGAACGTAAAGGATGGTCTCGCGCACAAAAGCGTGGAATTAAATTAGCTCGACGGCGCGCCGTCGCTGCACTCCGGATAGATAGAGAGATGCACGTGAATTTCGCAGCAACTTTATACAGAGTGTCCAGTAACTCACGGAAGAGCCGCGGTGTATAGATAAATCAAGTCAAACTAGACAAAAAATTGTTTTACCATTTTGCGAACAATCACGTAAAATTTTGAGTTATAAATCTAAGAAAATTCGTGAATAATCACGCGCCATACGATAGATGAGCTATAATGAACGCCACTGTATATTTGTATATTAGTCTTTTTGTTCAGTTTGAACCTAATATATGCAAGCATACAGCGGCAGACGTCGCCATTACAGCTCGTTTACCACATAGCGCGTGATTATTCGCGAATCTTCTTTGATTAATAATTTAGAATTCGCTCTATTTATATATTCTACTTATTTACGCAATATGTGAAGCTTGTATTTCTTATCAGTGCTTCGCATAGCGCTACTTTATCGCACAGAGTGATGAAGATATGAAAGAAATTGTCAGAATTTACTCAAAACAATACATCTGGTAGAAATGTATGCAGTTTGCGTAGACAACTGATCAATTATTGTCTAGTATTAATGCATTCGTAAACTCCTGTAAATTCTTTATGACTAAAAAATTGTGCCGTATGATGTCAATTTAACATTTAACTCAATGTAGTAGATTTGATCGATAAATGTTATTGAAAGATTGCAAAATTTCCTGTATTAACTGTCTCATGTTGTGACAATCACGGGAAAGTTGTCTGAGGGTTTGCGAAACTTTGTGGAATATCGGAGCATCAAGCCGCCGCGATCTGATCTGACAGAGGTGCGCCGTAATTGAGCGTTAAAATCTGCGCACGAAGCGCGCAGCGCGTTTCGCTGAAATTTCCGGCGGATTTTTTGCTCCTGAAATGTGAGCGTTCGCGCTCGTATCCGGGTTGAAACAATTGTTCGCGATGTGGGAGCAAACAGGTGAGAGGGCAAGAGGGAGAGAAAGAAAGAGAGGAAGGCGTGCAATTGCGACCGATGACGTCGCCGATAACGACCGATCTACACACGTGAGGTCACGTGGACTAGGTCCATTAAACGACCGGCAAAGTGTATTATCTATACGCCCGCGCGCCTCTAATGTCAGGCAGATTAAGACGAAAAGGGGGTAAAAAGAAACGGACGTTATGTCGGCGCTAATAAAGCCCGAGCCTCACGCGAGTGTTGAAGCCTGGCTGCGCACGCGTCGCCCTCTCGCGGGAACTAACTACTAACATATCACTACTAATGTCTCCTAATTAAAAGTATTTCTACTTGCACGATGCAGTTGAGACTCGAGGATGTACAATTAACCCTTTGAGGTACAGCGTACATAATTATGAATCGACTTATTTGCTCATATCAATCACTAAAGAAAGAATTTTGTCGTTGAAACAAAAATTTGATACGATTCAAAGAACGATGGGTAAAATGGGCCGGTTGATTTGAAAACATAAGTTATATATGTAATCTTACATTTCTTAGATCACTGAATGATAGCATTTTTATTCGTCTTTTTCCTCGTGGGAAAGTAACCAAGATTCACTTTAAAGGAATTAAAATGTCATTTTTAATAGTAATTCGGTTAGTGACGATATTATTCTAATTATTTAATTATTTATATTATAGTTTTATAACTTTTTTTTTTCTAAGTGAACACCAAGGAAATACTGCAAAATTAAACAATACTAAAAATAGAAAAATGCTAAATCTAACATAACGAAATTAATGAAGCATATGTATATATATTATTAAATATATATTATTAAAATTATTTAATTTTTTCTATTATAGTTTAGATTTTATAACTTTTTTAATTAAAAATCAAGAAAATACACTTTAAAAATGAAATACTTCATAAATAATAAATCTAACATAACGAAATCAATATGCTATATATATAGCATATTGATTTTGCTATATTAGATTTATTATTTCTGAAATATTCCATTTTTAAAGTGTATTTTCTTGATTTTTAATTAGAAAAGTTATAAAATCTAAACTATAATACAAAAAATTAAATAATTAGGACAAAATCGTCGAATTACTATTAAAAGTGACTTATTTTGATCTCTTTAAGGTGAATTTTGACTATTTTCTCACGGGTTTAGACGGATAAAAATATTATAATCAATATATACAATATATCAAATATTACAAATATTTAGCGATCTAAAAATCGCTAGATTATATGTATAATTTACGTTACATTTTTTAGATTAAAATCGATCCATTTTATCCATTGTTCTTTGGCTAAAATGGAATCAAATGTTTGGTAATTGCAATCAGAAAACTTAATTGGCGCTTTGTGTTTTATTTTCGCAATAATATATATACTTGACTCGAGTAAAAATCACTAAGTCGTGTGCAATTGAACTTTAATTAGATTTTAATTAAATGTCCTAGATTTAATTATTAATTGAATAATTAAATTATTAGTTGAATGATTTTCCTTTTGCTCATATTGATCATCAATTGAACAGTCTTCAAACGAAAATACGTTAGAATTAATCTTCGATTAAATTTGTCGAAATTAATTGTCAATCGAACGGTCTCCAGTCGAGTTGTCTCATATTAATCATCAATTAAGCACAATAATTAAT
This sequence comes from Odontomachus brunneus, assembly GCF_010583005.1. NCBI lineage: Eukaryota > Metazoa > Arthropoda > Insecta > Hymenoptera > Formicidae > Odontomachus > Odontomachus brunneus. Next base: position 923,875 of record NW_022639554.1, on the reverse strand, counting down.
TCCGAAAGTAATTGATCACTCGCGCAACTATGCTTAAAATTATTTAATGAAGAAAAAAAATATTGCTCAAACACGGAATCGATGTCTGTGCCTTAAAGGATTAAAATCAGCAGGGGAATAAAACGCGATACGCGAGCGTGATATTATGGCGCGTCAGTTTCCTTTCTAACGAGACGTAAATCACACATCACGGCGCGTTAAGATAGAATTTCTGGTCGATCAATTCACACGCGAGTTAACATAAACATCGAGACCCGGCGCGGTATTCGCGTTCCGAGCCGCAGGTCGGAACGAGCAATTTAAATATGTATCAATTAAATTGCGCCGGTAAAGGAGGTACACGCGTGCGCGCGTTGAAAATTCGCGCGTCAAGGAGATCGTATCAACGGATACAGCTCGATATTCAAATTTAACCGGTGCCGTGTCAGGAAGACGTAATAATCCGTCCGGAGGCGGATCAGCTGAACGGTTTCCAGAATGGCTCGTTCGAGAGCCTCCAGGAGCGTACAATTTTCATCGTTGCCTCTTATCTGTCTCTCTCTCTCTCTCTCTCTCTCTCTCTCTCTCCCTCCCTCTTTTTTTCTCTCTCTCTCTTCCTCTCTCTTCTTTTCGCTCTGGCTCACCTGTTTGTACTTTCTCTCTCTTTTTCACTCCATCTCTCTCCCCTCCGAAATCCCCGTGGCGCGACCATTCGTCATGCTTAAGTATACTAATGCAAGCATAACGTATTAATAAACCGGCCCGCTCGGCCGCAGCCATAAATTCCTGCGAGGCGCGGGGCCCGCACCGCGCATACTCCGCGTATGTGCGCGTGTATATCCACATACTTATGCTAATGATAACCGAGAAGAGAAAGGTGTAAGCCTTTTTCCCACCTGCTGCCCTCCTACAGTGTACAGCACAACGTATACGGGACGAGGAAGAGGAGGAGGAGAGAGGAGTCCCTCTTTTCCCCTGGATCTCACTCCTTCTCTTTTTATTTGTCTATCTGCCGCTCTCTTTCTCTTTTTCCGTCTGCTCATCGCGCGATGACTCGTTCCTTTCCACCGGCTCGCGAAACGGCCTTTACCTTTCGACACGATCAGCGCGGACGCCTTAATTAGCAGGTAGACGTTTCGGTAAACACGACGATTCGTCAATGAGGCGAAGCGCCCGCCGTCGTGGACGTCGCGGGACAAAAGCTGCGCCAGACACGGCGCGGTCTAATCCACCCAACACACACCGGCTGACTTGTAACTGATATAAAATCAGATCCTAGTCGGAGATATCGGGGGACTGAATTAGGAAGAATGTCGAGACATTAATCGTGTCCGGGGATACGTTTCAGCGCTCGCGCTCGCGAAGACGCTTTTAACGCTATTAGATGTTAGAAAGTGACGACAGTGGACGCGCGACGGCAGCTCCACCGGTTTCACCGTTTCTCACGTTCGATCTCTAGAATCTGTACCAAAGCAGGTATGAAAGATTGAGGATTGCGAGCTGCCAGATAGATAGATGTACGTAAATTTGCGGCAGCTTTAGCAGTCGATTTGTAAAGGTTGCATCTCTTATGCATGTTTCATGTGGCACTCATATTTATCACATGGAATGACAATATAAAAATGGAATGAAAGAAATATGAAAAAATCATCAAAATTTCTTCAAAACACACTATGCGATATAAAAGATAATTTAAAGATTTAAATATAACTTTTAGTAAATTTTTTTGCAAACATTTACGTTATTGCATGGTGTAAATTTAATGATTAATTCAATACAGTATATTTGTTTCATCAATGCAATTAAATGAATTGTAAAGTTTCCATTATCGATTGTCTCACGTCATGATAATTAAAGTTTGAAAATATTCAAACAGACAGGTGTATGTAAATTTGACAGCTTTACCGGTCACACACACACAATTGGCTACCTTATGCGTAGTTCATATGACACTCATATATATTTATCACATTAGTGTAATTAAAAGAATTGTTAAGTTTCCATTATCGAGATTATCTCATATAGCGATCGTGAAAGTACTTAGACAGGTGTATGTAAATTTAGCAGCAATTTTATCAGTCAATTTGCAAAGGTCGCATCTTTTATGAGTGGTATAACACTCATACGTCCCATTTTAAACGATCCATTGAGGTTTCTCCAAATTCAAGGGTTGCATTAAAAATGTTTCAAATAAAATTTGTTTTAAGGTTTTAAGGAGAACGTCTATGATGTACTCATACTTGATTTTCAATAACCTTATTACGGGAAGATCAACTTAATATTTTTAAATCCCCTAATTTTTACAAATTTTATTTGAAACATTTTTCGATGAATCTCTTAGTTTTCGAGAAACCTCAATGGATCAGTTAAAATGAGGTATCCTGTACATATTAATGTAATTAAAGGGATTGTGAAGTTCCCATTATCGCAATTGTTTCATATAGTGATCGTGAAAGTTCTCAAAGATGTATGCAAATCTGGCGGCAACTTTATTAATCAATTTATTTAAAAGTCATATCCCTTATTAGTGACTCAGACGGTATTTATATTTGTCATATAGAATGATGAAATAAAAGTGAGAATAAAATAGAAAAAGAATATATTATTGAAATTTATTTAGAACACTATATAATATAAAATATAATATAAATACCTGAGTGTAATTTTCAGTAAATTTATCATATACAATAAAAAATTTACATTACACATATAATGTAAATATATTTAATGATAAATTTAATACAGTACAAAATATTGTATCATAGTAAAGAATACAACAAAATTTTTGTAATTTTGAACCGCTAATTATGATCAAACCGCATAATTATGATCAAAATTACTATATGTTTGTTTAAAAATATTATACATGTTTGACTTTTTAATACAAAATTATTGTAATTGCTTGAATGTTTTTTATACCAAAGAAATCGTGAAATTTACAATTTCTGTAATAATTTATTCTACAATTTTAGTACAGACTAATTTTACAAAAACCTGTAAAGAGAATTATAATTTTAACGTAATTTTTACTACAATATTTTCTCCGTGTATATTTGTTTCATAAAAGTAATTTAAAAAATTTCTATTATCTATTGTCTCACGTCGTAAAAATCCTAAAAATGTATCTTGGTAGTTAATTCGTCGAGTTCTAATTTCTAATTCGCGATCTTTTGTTTGCAATACTTATTTGAAAGATTGTAAAAAGTAGTATTTTTTAGGAATTTTTGTAGGGAAACTTAACTAAGATCATGATTCTGGACAAAATAGCGGTCTTTTTATTTAAAAAATTTAGTTTTCTTTAAAATATTGTTAGTGTTTTACTAAGAAGAAAATTAACAAATTTATAATGCTTGTTCTGGTTCAAATAGTAGCCTGAATAAGACGATGTTTTTCCGTTTTAGATATTTAGAAGAGCCATAATCATGTCGTTCGTTTTCTATTTTGCAACCTCCTAGTGATTAAGATATAACATACGAAACAAGAGCGTTTTCGTCACTCAGATAATCAAAATATATTCTTGAAATAAAGCTTAAAGAACATGTAACGTTCTTTTTGTTTCCCGTAAAAGATAAAAAAGAAATATCTTCTTAGCGACCTTTCAGATCAGAATACCTCCCCTTAAGACGTGCATTTTTTGCGTTGGATGCGTGTGTAAAACGCATGCAGTGTCCAGTTTAGTCTGTTAGAAGTGGAACGACCGAGTACAGTTGGGCGTGGGACGAGAGAGAATGCGCGCCCCCTTTATTTTTTCCAGTTCGCGTTGTCACCCCGGCGCGGCGATTATTCTAGTCTCGAAATCAATAAAATACGCGCGAAAGTGGCGCGCGGAATTCGCCGTACAGCACTGAACGGGTCCGCTTACCGGGGCCCGTACAGAAGTGATAATTTCGTGATTGAATATATCGAAGGGGCCCCATGCTGGGCCGAACTCGTCCGAGGCGTCCGGGCCCCATAAGCGAGCACGGCCCGTACACGCATAACCGAGGCGCGGCCGGTCCGGTGGTGGTAAGGCATACATACATTATAACGCCATTAAAATACCCCGAGCGAAACACCGTGCGACTTGAACCCTTATTTTACGTCCCGTGGCCCCGGCGTCGTGCTGCACGTCGTTAAACGTTGCCGAGGATGTTTCATCGATTTCTTTTCACGGCCGCTCGGACTCGACAAAATCACGCGGGCAGTTTCGCACGCACGCACGCTCGGGCACGGTCGGCATCGCAAATGCGACTGCGAAATTAGACGATGACGCTCGAAACCCTGGGATCTTACCGTATTTATCGTACTTTCGTAAATATCTCAGTACGAAATTGCAAAACGGCGATTTAATTGCAAATTTGCGGCGAGGATCACCGCTTGCTTACGCACAGAAAAAGTGCATATTGCATTCAAATAAATGTTACTCGTTTTAAGTATTTTATAGGTGTATATATTTTCGCAAATCTATTATAAAGTTCAGGATAAGCATGAAATTTATTGAAAATATATTCTGACTCCCAGTGAGTTTAGCATTTCAATGAAGAATATTAAAACAAAAACTCGGTTTGCTTTTACTATTCTCTAAAGCGCAATCAATGTATTCTTCAATGTTATACTTGTAACTGGTGTTTCAGTTATAAATATAGCACTGTGACCAATCTCGCTGAAGGGAACAACTAATAGTAACGACTACTTGGATTATTTTGCGAACACGGACAGTGTTATTGTTCACAAGGCACACACGATAAAAAAGTTTAGTGATAACCATTAAAAGCTGGATAATAGTTGCCAGATAATCTGGTGAAATAATTTCAACTAAACGTGTAGGTGGATATAATAAAATTATTTAATAAATAATAACAAATGAATTATATATTATATATTACCAAAATATATTATTATTATTATTTAAAAATATTAACAAATATTCTTAGCAAGGCTTAGCATATGTTGTTAAGATTTGGTGATTATTTATATGGTATGTATTACCAAACAGTTCTTGTTAAATAAAACAAAATTATTTAGTAATACACAGAGAGAACGATTTGGTTGAATCAAATAAACGCTTCTTTGGAATAGTCTAAACGAATTTTTCGATTGATCGAACAAAATTTTGTTTGAAGCAACAAAAATATTTATTTGCAATTTAGTTCCAAAGAAATATTTTTGTTGTGTCAATCAAATAATTTGTTTGGACTATTCCAAAGAAATATTTATTTGATTCAATAAATCGTTCTCTCTGTGTACTTACCTGAATATATATATGATAAATATACAAAGTGAGAGATTAAATACTTTGCTAATAGTCAAATTATATTAAGTAATTATAATTACATAATTGTGGTGAATGTTACTAAACAGTACGGTTTTATTTAACAGATTGTTTGGTTACGTAAATTGATAATTGTTATTAAGTCGTAGCAACAGATACTAAGTCTTAAAATTATTTATTAATATTTATCAAATTATTTGCGTATATGTTTAGTTGAAACTGTTTCATTAAAATATCTGGTAACTATTATACAGGCTTGATGATTATTACCAAATTTTTTTTAGTATATAAAGTTGGTACGTTATGATTGCGAAAATTCTCGATATTTTTTTGCCGACATTATGATCCTCTCACAATAAGTGATTAATTAATCGCAGTCGTCAACTTTCGTGATTCTTATTGATCAAAGTTTCTTGAAGTTGCTTGAAGAAAATATGGCCGCGTGGGACGAATGTCGACGAGCAACGTGCAGTGTTTTTGTGGCAGATTGCAAATGAGATGGCTTGCGCGACGCGATTTTCGTTGGGTGGGTCCTGGGAAGACGAACATCCCGCGTGATCGCGCGAGGGGCCGTTTTATTTTCCAGGCAAGGTGTCATTAGATTCCTCTTAGAACGCAATATCTCATATCGCCGTTCCCGCTGCGTGAATTCCCTCATACGAGGTGATAAGTATCGCCGCGATATATCACCTAAACAAACAACTCGCGCGGACCGACGGGGAAGTGAGACAAGAAAGTGAGACAAACGGGTCGGCGGGCCGTGGAGGTGGTTGAAGGGGGTCAAGAGGAGAGCAAGGGAAAGGGGGGACAAAACGTGGTTTTACGTTGGCATTCGGTGGACCCCATCGCCGAGAGAGACATCCATCGCTACCGCGGGGGGTCCACGGAGTAATTGTCTGCCGGACACCGGCCAATCCGGTGTGCCGATTCCCTCTTTAGATTAACGCCAAACCGAATTCTATCCAGTGGCTCTCACTAAATCTTTACTATACGAGAGTAACGCTCGGCTCGTGACGTTTCACATTAGAATAAAGGCTGAAGTAAATTAAACGATCCACCTGCAGCTACGAGAATTCTCCGAAGACAGATTTCGGCTCATGAAGAAATTTGATCGAATAATGTTGATATTTTTCACGCGTTTCTCTCTCGCGTAGATCAAGTAAATTTATACACGGGTGATGTCAATTTTGCATATTAATCAGAATAAATAATCGGTAGTCAGATGCCCGACTACTAAAACACACTTAATACCTAAAAGACTATAGTATACCTGAATAGTATCTAGATATTTCTTAAATTGCCATAATCTTTGAATATACGGATACTTGACTATTCGAGTATATATTCTTATCATTATTTTTTCTCACTAATTCTTCAAGCTATTGTATGCATTAAAGTAAGGCATGATCGAGAAAGTAGATATTTTCCGAAATATTTGTTTTTTATATTAGAATATATCAAAATGAAAATATCTAACAAAATATTGTCTTTTATATTGACTATTTTTAGGACTTTTAGGATAAAGTTTTATAATATTCTTATAAAAAAATTAATCTTTTGAATACATGATAGTAAGTTTTTCATATTTTTATAGAAAAAATTTGAGTATTCATTTAAAACTAATATACTCTAAAATTAATAAACTCAAATTTATAATTATTGTTTCATATATAACCAACGATATATATACAATTGTGTTTATAAATATAAAATTTTAAATTCTTGAATCTCAACAATATTATAATTTTATTTGGATATTATAATAATAATCTCGTAAGAAATACAAGGCAATTAATTTGATATCTTCTTGCGACATTTAAAACATATTCTCAATCCAATATTTTGTGTGTTTTATTTAGAAAAATTATTTTTAGATAATAAGAATATATTTTTCTTTGTTGAATATCATACAAAATGTATTGATGCAAATAATCTTTGTTTAACGTTGTATAATCTTATCTTAAGATTTACATATAAAAAATAAAGGCATTTTAAAAAAAAAGTTCTTTTCTCTGTGTACACTTATGATTGAAATTGACTCTAATTTTTTTTGTAAGTTTCGGAATGTATCCGTTTTGTCCAATGAGAGAGCTCTTTTGTTGGAAAATAAATTCTCCCATTCTTTCACAAGAAAGATAAATTTCTAAACTTACAAAAGAAGAAAACCAGACAACTTTTCTGACTACGAGTGTAATTTGCGATGAGTATATTTTGAAACTATTATTAAGAAAGTATTCTTTGCCAAGATTAACTATTACTTGACAGAAAAAAAGTAAATTGAGTTACTGCTTTTTCAGCAGCAGAAGAAATGTTGAGAACAAAATACTTGAAAATTTAGTTATAGGATATAAAGGTTATTTCACAGAAATAAACTTTATAACTCACCGACAAATTTTCAAGTATTTCTTTTCAAGTGAATGATATTTTTTGTGTGTGGTTTATGCTGACAGCTCTAACGCGACGAACATTTCGCCGAGAGTGAGCTCACAATGACGGATTGAGCACCGATGGGGACAAGATGTTCGCCGATGGGTATCGCGCGAGCGATTCAACGGGGACAAATATAATATTGTAAAGTCCTGCTAACACCGCGGAATATTACGATAAGACATGCGTCCGGCCGACTGTCATGGATCTCATGGACGCGACGTCGCGAACCCCGGTATTTATACGCGTCCGTGTATTCACGAGCTCTTCTACGGGGTGCTCCCGCCGAGTATCGGTATTTATGTGTTTTATGGTGTCTATAGAGAGCGCGCGAGCGCCCGCACATTCGCACACGTTCACACACCGACGAGCGCGATCGGGGCCTTGCCCCGCAACTGGCCGCGAGGCGAGAGCCTACTGGCCCACAATTAAGCCGCTATTATGCGCCATAACCAATGCGTAAAAACTTATTACTCGAGATTTATGAAATCCGCCACGTATTAACGAACCTGATTTTTATGGACGACATCGTTGGATTCGGGCCAATGAACTCTCCCGAGTCCCTCCTCCTTCCCTGCTTCCCTCTCTTTCTCTTTTATTCCCTCACGGCTTGATTCACGTGGATCTCTTTCGAGACACCCCGAGAGACGGAGAAAAAAGACCCTTAATTGGCTGTACGCACGTCATATATACACTCGCATGGTTTACTTTGCAACGCTGTAGGGGAGACCGGAGCTACATGCGCCACATATTTCAGAATTTCGTAGTTATAACTTCTCGGGCAACTAATTGTGCTGTGACTGATTGTACAAACATGATACAGACAGCCTTCTTTTATGTGTCAACGTCCACTACGATCCTATTAACTGTATATTTTATTTTGTAATAATCAAAATACACAAACATGCCATCACAACGCGGCCATTTTACCCTGGTATCGGATTTAATTGCCCAACAGCGCAGAATAAAAAAGAAGATTATATAAAATATGTATCCTGATTAGTAGTTTCGTAGTCTCTGCGAGAGGTCCTCCTGCCGGCCTCTAATTATAGGCCAATTTTATCTCGGCCAATATGTTTGATTTCAATCATTTTATGAATGAAAATTGCTTTTATTCTCCGAAACAATATGTTATACACTTGATAAAACTTTGTTCTAGCTAGTAACACGTTGCTTAACTTTATTTACTTAGCGGGAATACTAATAATATATTATATATATATATATATATATATATATATAATATTAATTTATATTATTGTTATTTTAATATTATAATTAAATTTTGTTATTATTTTAAATTATTATTATTATTACTACTATTATATTATAATTATAATTATTTCTAATAATTATTTAAAATTTAAAATTTTATTATTATTAAATTAAACTTTATAGTATTATAATTTTAATAATATGCAAAGTACATTAATTTTCGAGAAGCTCAAAAATTTACTTTGCTGCTACTAAATCAATTTCTTTTATTTTTTAGTTGTAATATTACCTCGATTTTAATAAAACTTAGAGAAAAAAGCATCTATATTCCAAAAAGACTATTTCCCGATTTTGTATCCATTGTTTCCTTCAAAATAAATACTAAAAAGAAAAGTACATAAACAACACACCCCTGGAGCCATCTAAACCCGGTTTCCCCTAATTGTTTGATTTAAGAGCGACGCGCGCTGCGATCAGTCGAGTGTTTCCCCGTTCTTCACTCGGCAGATTAATCGCGCCGCGAGTTAACCGTTGCTCTTATCCACAATGTTGCGAAAAAGTGAATTATAGCTCTCGACGCGTACGTTGAAATATCGCGATAACTTAATTATAGTTCCTCGTGGTGCACGTGTTTTAAGATCGTCGGGACCTATTTTCACCTTCTTTGCTTTCACTCGCGCTCCCAACCTCCTCGGAAAACCCGGCGGATCCCGTTGCAGGGGTGTCGCTTGATTTTTATCGGGATACGGTCAATCGTGCGCGCGAATTCGTGGTGCGATCCGTAAGGTGAAAGCGTCGAGGATAACGTCAAAGCGTGACGACGCGATATGTGCGGAACAACGCGTGCGTATAAAGTGTAATCTCCACTTACAAGCGTATCAGATTTTAGGTTTCGTAATACTACCGGAGAACGGGTGTCAAGGAGTTACGCGTGAAATCCGAGGCACAGGGATGATGGAGGTGTTAATTATCTAACTAGATAGTTCCTTACTACCAACAAACATTTGACTGCCATGCGCTTTGATCTAATGGACGGAGAGTGCATTCCCGATTTGGCACATCAATCACCGCTCATAAACCGCTGGGGTACCGTTAACATCTTACTCCGACTTTGTTGGACTTCATTAGGAGGGTTAATTCAGTTTGATGCGCGTGACCTTTCGCCATGACGTATATTAGGCCTGCCGTGCGGGTCGATGTGTGAGCCGGCAGATTAAAAATTTCATATCGTCCCGTTGGGAAAAACGATCAGTCGCTGATACGTATCGCAGATGATCGTCTTTTACTTTTGAAAATAGTCGACGATTAACACGTACGACGATTAACACGTACGACGATTGATCGCTGCGCTGATTACTATTAACTGTGCAAGAACCAAATTGACAATCCCATGACTAAAAATACAGCGAATAAATGTAATTCGAGATATAAATATTTTCTATTTTCACTAGTTTACTTTATTCCAATTAGTTTCATTTTATAATAAAAATTATTGCAGAATATTTTGTGCAATCGAGATCGACATTTTACAATAATTTATTATTTATTTCATTTCATAAGCTATTTATATTTTAGCAACTGTGAAATATATTATTAAAAACTGTAGTACAGTTAATTCATTAATTTTAGGGTTTGTTTTCCATTGTACTAAATTCTGTGTTAAGGCCCTTATTGACGATTTATTATTATTGACGATTTAGGTTGTATTTCTATTGGTCCTCTTTTATAATTGACTGTACAACAAATTCTTGCAAATTCTTTTAGATACAATTAATTATACTTTATACACAGAGATAATATTATGGTTTTTCCTTATATACATTCTTTTTATTATGTTTCTTTACTATATTTTATTATGTTTCTTTACTATATTTATAGTAGCGCAGAAAAGAAAGAGTCACAATAGACTGTAGACACAATAGACTAAGATTTATTTTGCTAAGAAACATAGTAAATTTCGCTAGAAACATGACGTTACATGACGTAATCAGTAAATTTTTCAATAGCATATTTCAGTCTAACATATAAAATGAGGGGATAATAGATTATTACAGAATCAACTTCTATTCCTTGGCAAAATTCTATAGTAATATTTATTATAAAATTCTCTCCGTATGCATAACTTAATCAAAACTGTATATTGAGAAGAAAGTGTTTTGTATTTGTAATTATAATTGTATAGCCAAAGAATTATTGCCAGAAGAATCATATTTTGTATTTTGTAGCGAGTATTGCTATAATGTTAATGATAATAACCTTATGTACATATTGTTACTACTATTATTTTGTTGGACTTACAACTATATATATATATATATATATATATATATATATATATATATATATAATTTAAAATTTATATGTGTATATGTTTATATATATATGTAAGTGTAAGGAGATATAGTTGGTATTGAAAATATAACTATAATTTTAGTAAAATTAATCTTTTTCTCTGTGTCATAGCTGATCACTAATGATGATCACTATTTAACTTGTTAAAGTATGAGGCATCTCAATCGTTCTTCTCGAGAAATTTTTCAGATTAATCATATGATTTGAAATGTTTCAGCACTTGTCCACTCCATGTGGACAATTGTCCATTCCATTTGTCCAGATGAAACTGACTATAATCCGCGTGTGTTAGGAATTTATTCTCGAAGATCACACTTCCAAAACTAGTCGACGACTCGCGAGATGTCCCAAGTTCGATCCGAACGATTTAGCCCCGCTAATCCCACCCTCTCCAGCATTCTCAGACAGGTTAATAACGCGAGAACACCTCGACGACAACTCAACTGCGCATTCGTTCGTCCCGCTGCCACAAAGCGATGATCGATCGTTAACGAGCGTTCATTCATCCCCGTCACGCGGCGAGAACGCCACGAAAACGGGTGTCCATCGGCGCGGACGCGTCGTAAATCGTCGTAAATCAATCGCCGCGGGTTTACCGATCGCGAAGACAATGCCGGCGGGCCTCGACGAACAATCCGCCGGGCTCGTGTTAACACCGCACGAAGCGGTAACCATTGAGGCCACTAATGAACCGGCCGCTAATGATTTTTTAAGAATTGGATTACAGGCTTCCTCGCGCGCTAAATTAATCTCGGCGGAACTAATACGACGAAATTTCATATAGAACAGGTATTCGCACAAAGAAAGCAACGCACCGGCGAGAGAGCGAAGGATACGCCTGCGCGGGGCCTTCTCTCCGAAGAAAGACCTCTTAGATTTCGACTAAAAAGTGAAGAGAAGAACGAAAAGAATTCTCTTTCGCTCTTGCAACACGCGTGATGTAATGATGGTGGCGTGAAGGGAGGAAGGAAGGAAAGAGGGCGAGAGGAGGGAGGCGAGAGATGAGACGAGCTACAGCAGCGCGAGCGAGAAAGAGGGCAACGAGTCAATTAAGAGGCTCTCGAGCGAGTACGTTGGCCTAATCATCGTCGGAGGAACAGCGGCCACCGCCTAAATTACGAGCAGCCAATTATATTGCGTTTAAAATTAATTACTAGATCGCCCGAAGATAAATCGATGCGCTCTGACGAGGAGGCCAGTGACGTGGGACGAGAGATCGTTCCTCTCCTCTCCTCTCCTCTCCTCTCCCTCTCTCTCTCTCTCTCTCTCTCTCTCTCTCTCTCTCTCTCTCTGTTTGTCTGTCTTTCTGTCCTTTTACACTTTCTCTCTTATCGTTGGCTACATTACGCACACAATCTCTAATAACACATCTCACTTCCAACTTAACTTAAGTCGATCTCGTCAACGATTGGTATTAAAAAATACGATTGGACGATCGTCAACCGAGCGCGAACACACCCCGAGTCTATGTATCTCA
>NW_022639554.1:898382-911164 GCF_010583005.1 Odontomachus brunneus | reverse complement strand
CTCGTCGAATAAAAAGGACGCGTCAGCGGGACTCCGCGCCGTTTATCTTTCCGTACGTATCTACCGAATCTGCTTTGAACGGCAATTATTACCTCGTCAAATTAATCACGCGTCGCCTTGACACAATGGCGTCCTAACGTCTGCATCCCCGACGCGACGATTTCGTCCTGGCGATAACGCGCGCGCTCTTCGTGCATCCTGCCGGGTTCTCGTCCAGCCCGCGCTCTTATCGATAAAGTCAGCATCGACGAGTCACGCATCGCGTGCCTTCTCAGTGCGATCGAGTGCACAAACGGCTATATTTAACTCACTCGGTATTATTTCCGTTGCAACGCGCGTGATCGCTCGCTCTGCTCCATCTCGAAATTGGACTTTAAACTAGATTTTTTAGTTGTATTTGATCGGCGAGAAACGCTTCCAGCTCATGAGACTGGGCGCTTGATTCCCTATAAAGCCGTCTCTAAATTAATCCCTGATTTTCCGGTAGTTAAAATTTTATGCGCTATAAACAAGATCATACAGAGCAAAAGATTCCTTGAGATCTAATAAGTTTTATTGAATTCAAGCAAACTTGATCATGGAATAGTCCGAAGAAACTAATATTTCAACCAACAAGTACGATTGTTTAGCTTCTCGAATAATTTTGTTGTTTGGTCTAAATAGGAGAATTATTTCATTTAATTTTCTTATTTTACTAAAAAAAATGTTCGATAACTTAGTTTACATAATCTTAAGAAACTTGACTTTTTATTTTTCACATTATTGACAGTTTACTTTTTTATTATTTCATCATATACGTTCTTCTTTTCTTGTGATTTTCTATTCAAATACTCCATTATTCCATGATGCAATCACTTATTCTTTACGCTGACCACGGTTTGGATCGCTTGACTTTAACGATCGTATAGGAATTCGAGATGCCAACCAACTCTGATTCCTAACTCGGGCAAATTACTTTTTCAAGCCAAGAAAGCAGCAACATTCGAGAATTTATTTAAAGAAAACTACTAAATAGATATGATTGAATTTTATATGTTGAAAACTACTAAGTAGATATAATTGAATTTTATATGTATAATTAAGTAATATAGCATTTCAATAAAAAAATTTAGAATTATTTTTTGTGCGCAAATGATATCACAGCATTCATTGCCTGCAGTTCTTGCACGCTTCTTTGAATTACACCAGTTTGTGTATATTAGTCTAATAAAAAAAAAATTTCTTCACTAATTATATTTTATCAGAGTCTGTATAACTTTTCTTCTTATTAAAAAAAAGTTTCATGTAAAATAGAATTACGTTTCTAGTCTTTCGAGCTAAAAATTTTATCTTCAAATAATAGAATATCTGACTTATTTTAGAGAAGAAATTTAAATTTTTTGTTCAAATTCGCTTTTCTGTTTTATTTTATAAAAAAGACTAAAACCAAAACGAAAAATATAAATACATATATAAATAGAGACATGTTTACTTAGTAGTTTTCTTTAAATAAGTTTTTGGATATTGTTACGAGTGGTCTAAAAAGTAATTCGCTTCTGATTTACTTAATCTTTCACCAAAAGTACAATTATTTATATTTATTAAATTAATTATTTAGTAGTCGAAGCAATATCTGAATCATACGTACAATTGAGTTGCAACTTTTATTCAGTTTAACTCGATTGCCCAACAAAATTTATATAATCCTGACATTTAAGTTCTTCTTATTCGATCTTCTTATATAACTTTTTCCATATAATTACACAATCTTTTCTCGACGCTCCCGACGTAATAAAAGTATTGCTTAACTTAATAAATTATTTTTTGGTAGTTGATAGAACAACTAAATCATATGCACAATTACATTTCGACTTTCATTTAATTTGATTCGATTGCAAATTGTTTCAAAATTTATATAATCCTGACATTTAGTTCTTTTTGATTTTCTTATATAATATTTTACATATAATTACATAATTTTCTCTCAATGCTCCCGACGTAATAAAAGTATCGCGTAACCTAATAATTTTTTGGTAGTTGTTAGAACATCTAAATCATATGCACAATTACGTTTTGACTTTTATTTAATTTGACTCGAATACTTCCGACTCGATTGCAGTTTACTCAACAAAATTTATATAATCCTGACATTTTTTTTATCTGTCTTATCTCTTATCTGTTTTTATTAGTTTTTTTTGTCTGATCTTCTTATATAACATTTTTCATATAATTACGTAATTCTTTCTCAATGCTTTTGACGTAATAAGAGTATTGCTTAATTCAATCAATATTTTAGTAATTGATATACTATCTAGGTCATACTTGCAATTACGTTTCGGTTTTTATTCAATTAATCTGATTTTCTTATATGACGTTTTTCATATGTTTACATAATCCTTTCTCAATACTTCCGACGTTACAAGAGTATTACCTAACTCAATCAATGTTTTAGTAATTGATAGACCATCTAAATCATATTTACAACTACGTCTCGATTTTTATTAAATTTGACTCGATTCGCCCAACAAAATTTGCGTAACTCTGACATTTAGTTCTTTTCGTCTGATCTTCTTTATATACAAGGTATGCCAAATCACTATTCTCAAACCCCACGAGAGCATAGAACGAATTGAAGTGAAAAATTTCTGTTTTACGATATTTGTAATAAATCCGAGGTATTAATTAAAGAAGATTTATCACGTGCGATATAGTAGATGAGCTGTAGTGGCAATGTGTGCTATTGTGTGCTTATGCATTAAGTCAAATTGAACAAAAAACACTTTATCATTTTGCAAATAACCTCCAAAATTTTTAATTATTCATGAAAAAAAAAGTTATATGATTGTGTGTGATAATGCACAAATTTTCTTTAATTAATAAATTTAAAAATCTATTTAGTCATTGATATGATAATGTAGTCATTTGCAAAATGGTAGAGAAATTTTTGTATATACCAATATATAATATTATACATATAATCATTACATATTTACCGATCTTCTATAATTAATATCTCAAGATTTATTGCGAATATCGCAAAACGGCATGGAACTTGATGTTCACCTCATTCGTTCCACGCTCTCATCTAAGAATCTGAGACGTATATGACGTTTTTCATATTATTGCTATATAATCCTTCGTTAATACTTCCAACGTAATAAGAGTATGTCTAAGTTAACAAGATAGAAGTCATCTATAGTCGATAGTCGAAGCGATCGGGCGCGCGAAACGATGAAAGTTCGGACGTGATTAACAACGGGACGATAAAATATCAGGCGCGTTAATGGCCGGAACGATTAACTGCGCTATTACAGCGAGTCGTAACCACCGCGACCGGGCGAAATCGGTCGAGAAATCCTTTCGATCGTCGAATCGATCGCGTCACCGCGACGACTATGAAGCGGGCCACTGCTATTATAAGAGCCCATTAAAACGATTTGGCCGGGGAACAATAGCGGCTATTCGTATTCCACGGCATGCGCTATCCTCAGCGACTGCGCATGACCGCCATGTGAAACCGATCGTGAATCGGGTTTACTGCCGGTTAACAGTTACCTGCTCGATCGCACGTGTACGTGTCCAATGAGACACGATTCCGCGCCTCGATATCGAGAGATAGCTCGCGCGACCGATCTATTTCAGATCGAGCCGCGTCTCGTGCAACCGTTACCGAACGTTAAACTACCGTGGAGGAAACTTGCGCGCGCGAGATCTTCATAAGAGTCGACCGATTTCAAGATCGCGATACATCACCGTGACGAAGATCAAGCCCCTAATACGCAATCAAGTGTAATACAATTTTAATTAGATCATTTGCTTCGGTAGGAGATACAGGTTTCGCTCCAAATGGATGCACATTACTTTTCAGGAATGCTTTCAAGTGCTTTCGCGTATTTCCTCAATCAACGTTCGCGTTCCTTCCCAATCATGGGAACATTAAACAATTAGGCAGGGAACCCGCGATATTCAAAATTTTCAAATAAGTTAATTTATTTGAAACCTGCGATACTTCACCGTGATGAAATACTACTAGACCCTAATACTTAATCGAATCCAACACATGAAGAAAATTTTAATAAAAATTGCAGCAAACATTTTTCAATCTTGGATTATCTTGAACTACAACCGAAATTACTGTATACTTGATTAAGTATACATGTTCAACTTTTTATTACAAAATTAGTGTAATTACTTGAATGTTCTTTTATATAGTATATCAAGATTCATCGCCCAATTGACTATTTATATAATAACTTGTGCCACAATTTCAGTATAGTCCAATTTTATATGAAACATCCTAAAAAGTAATATAATTTTAATGTAACTTTTACTGCAATATTACACAATACGGATTGTTCAGGAGTGGTTAAGTATTTTCGCGAATCTTCTGAATTAACAATTGTATTTCTTCTTAGCCACGAACATTAAACAACTGTTAAAGTACTCGTGATATTCAAGCTTTTCATACAAGTCAAAAAATATAGTTAAAAAACTACGATACTTCACCGTGACGAAGATTAAGTCCCTATTATGCAATCGAGTGTAATACAATTTTAATTAGATTATTTGCTTCGGTAGGAGATACAGGTTTCGGTACAAATGGATGCATATTACTTTTCAGAAGTGCTCTTGCGTATTTTTTCAATCAACGTTCGCGTTTCTTCCCACTTACGAACATTAATTGAGGGAATCCGCGATATTTAAAATTTTCATACAAATTAATCTGTTTAAAACGTGCTACAACACTTCACCGTGATGCAGATCGAGCTCCTAATCGAATCCAATACATGTAGGAAATTTTGTAATAAAAATTCGTAAAGTCTGCAGAAAGAAGTCGGTATTTCATCAGTGAAGTTTTCAAGCACACTTCCAACGCACCCCTTTCAAACGCATCCCTTCCAACCGCGAGCATTAGTTAACATCATGCAGGAAACCTGCGTGACATTCAGGATTTTCATGCGAGTCGACCGATTTTAAACTCGCTTCACCGTGACGAAGCTCATATTCCTTATTTATGTTGAAGATTGTATCCGCAAATGAAGTGTCGGCCGCGCGAGATACGCGTCTTTAAATCTCTCGGCGCGGCATAATTTATACAAGTGCGACGTCTTATGCAGGTGACCATCGCGTCGTCCTGTATACGCCGCCGCTGAGATCGCGTACGAACGCGGTAACGAGGCGAGTCGCCTAATGCCCGGCTAATTCCAGGATTTATTCGTGCGGGATATACACGAGCCGAGTGGACCGCGGTGATTTATTCGTCGTTAATGCCAAAATATTTAGAGGTCGCGCGTACACGCTAACTAATCCCCGACCGGTTCAATTAGCCGAGATGCCACGGCCGGCGCGCCGGCATTCGTACGCCAGCTGGCCTAAACCGGTTTAGAATCGAGCCCGAGACGAGTTAATACAATGAAATCGATGCGAAGTTAATCGCCTTTGCGCCGTGATATCTCGGCTGCCCGGGCCCTCGCCGACACGCGTTCCGGCCCACGCGCTCTCTCCGTCGACATTAACGCCGACGTGTTGTACGAAATCGCGTTTCATTCGGCTCTGTTCGATCGATCGATAAGAACTCACCGCACCGAAAAAAGATCGAGCAAGAAGAGTCTCAGAGTTACGCAAATTTTCTTGCACAAGCTGCGGTCGAGTCAAACTGTATGCAGCGAAAAAAAAGACTGGTAACTATTACTAAGTGTATTTAGTAACAGAATTTAAGTAAACCAATATTTCGTATCCAATACCAAATATGATAAATAGTAGTAGATTTGATGTACGAAGGACTTTTAATCACAGAAATGAAGATTTTTAATCAAATGAAATAAAGTTGAAATAAAGAAATGAATTTTAATAATAGCTACACAAAAAAAATAATATGGTTGATCCATACAGAAATCTGGTTGTGCCAACCAAGTTCAATAGTAAAATACGGAACAACTATTTATGTGGTTACTGTAACCAAAGAGCAATGGCTAAGTTACTTATGTTGCAGCAGTGATAATACATGGTTAATACAAACGCGGCTCATTACGTGGCAACTACAAATGTATATTTATACACTCAGAATCAGTTTTCACATGTATACATCTCTAGCTGTGTGCGTAGTGAATTGCTTTTGTTTTTTAACATCGCTGCTTTGCAATATAGCATTGATTAATGCAACTATATCGATATTTAGCTTGTCTATGCAAAATGATCTCCTTACTAATTTCTGGTTGCCACAACCAGATCACGCGCAACTTCATTGATGTAGTTGACATACCAAAGTAAGTAAGTCAAATCAACCATACATATAACTATCATACAAAAATATGTAGAATGATGCAGCTATTTGCTTACAACTAAATAATTTTTGTTAGATGCACCACATCTCTTTTTTCCGTGTACCAAATGTTCAACATCAGTTACTAAGTATTTGATGACGGTAATTATGCAGTATAGGGGACCCACCTCCGATGACCTTGATCTTGATATATATTATCAAGGACACTCTCCTAAATAACCTTTAGAAAATTTTAGCCGTCGCTCATTGTTTATTAAAAAGTTATTAACAAAAGAAATTTCGGTAATTATAGACTATAGAAGAGTCAGCTCCAATGACCTTGACCTTGACATATATTGTAGAGGTCATCCTCCTGAGTAACTTTCAGAAGGTTTTAGCCGTCGCTCGTTGTTCGTTAAAAAGTTATTAACAAAAGAAGTTGCATAAAATGAGTATAATTTTTGGACACTGTATATATAAAAACGATACTGTGTATCGTTAACGAGCAATATCGAATAATAACTACAATATCGAACGACTAGCGGGCGGCTGCGCCCCTCGCACCCTCCCATCAAAACTAACCTAACCTACCTATCGTCACATTAACCGTCAGTCATTGTTTATTAAAGTGTTCAACTTTTGTGTTAATGTGACGATAGGTAGGTTAGGTAAGGTTAGTTTTGAGGGGGGTGCGGGGGGCGCAGCCCCCCGCTAGTCGTTCGATATTGTAGTTATTATTCGATATTGCTCGTTAACAATACACAGTATCGTTTTTGTATATATGGTGTCCAAAAATTATGTTCTATTTATGGAACTTCTTTTGTTAATAACTTTTTAACGAATAACGAGCGACGGCTAAAACCTTCTGAAGGTTACTCAGGAGGGTGTCCTTGATAATATATATCAAGGTCAAGGTCATCGGAGGTGGGTCCCCTATACTGCATAATTACCGTAGTTTGCGAATAATTTTTTGAAAAATACGTTATCTATTATTTGAGTTTTCAATATAATTAGCAACGGTAATTTGAGATATTATTTTCATTTCGCACTGACCAATGTTATACTTTATTTTTGCACGTAATTTTATCATATAAATTGGAGTCAGTACGCTGTAATTTTTGAAAAATGCAATCAATGTCACGATAGCAATAGTTTCACATCGTTTTCATCCTTGAGGCAGAAATGACCTATTTCATTTATGCACGTATTTTTAATGTACAAAAGCATTTTTAATTTGGTCAAGTCAACACAAAGTAAAATTTGTTGGGAAATGTTGACATAATACCGAATACCATTGCAAAACTATTGTCTCGTGCTGATTCGACAAAATTAAAAACTCTTATACATGGCGAAAGTGCGTGCAAAAACGAAGCGGAGCATCCATCAATATGAGACGAAAACGATAAGGAACAGTTACTATCATGACATCGAATCTTTCTGCAAAATTTAGTTTTTTCTATCTGCGTCGAATTAAAAATCTTTTTGCACGGCGAAAGTACGTGCAAAAACGAAGCGGAGCATCCATCAATATGAGACGAAAACGATAAGGAACAGTTACTATCATGACATCGAATCTTTCTGCAAAATTTAGTTTTTTCTATCTGCGTCGAATTAAAAATCTTTTTGCACGGCGAAAGTACGTGCAAAAACGAAGCGGAGCATCCATCAATATGAGACGAAAACGATAAGGAACAGTTACTATCATGACATCGAATCTTTCTGCAAAATTTAGTTTTTTCTATCTGCGTCGAATTAAAAATCTTTTTGCACGGCGAAAGTACGTGCAAAAACGAAGCGGAGCATCCATCAATATGAGACGAAAACGATAAGGAACAGTTACTATCATGACATCGAATCTTTCTGCAAAATTTAGTTTTTTCTATCTGCGTCGAATTAAAAATCTTTTTGCACGGCGAAAGTACGTGCAAAAACGAAGCGGAGCATCTCACAATATGAGACGAAAACGATAAAGAACAGTTACTATCACGTCATCGAATCATTCTGCAAAGACTATTTCTTTCTACCTCCGTCGAATGAAAAACATTTTTGCATGGTGAAAGTACGTGCAAAAATGAAACGGAGCATGCCACGTGATCCGGGAGACGACGCAAAGCAAAATAGTCAAACTTCACATAATTTTTTAAAATATATCCTTGCAAACGCGAAAATTACTTCCAAAAACTGTAAAATAACAGAGCAATATAATAACTGCATAATAACATGACCGACTTTTGGCCAATGCGCAAGAATTCGACATTCCTATAATGCTAAGTTAGATCCAACATTATGAACGCGATTTTAGGATACTGAAAAATTATTTTCAACATTCTGGGAGCGATACTGAGGGAGTAGAGTAACACTAACTCTCTTTGTCATTCAGGAGACGATACAGAGCGAAATACGTACACTTGACGTCTTTTGCGAAATTGATTTTGCATTTTTAGAATATGCTCTACATGTTAACAGATTATGACCTAACCTGCAGTAACACGACCAATTTTCGGCCCATGCGCAGAATAGGCACCACTGCGCGAAAATCCAAATATAAAGCTACGATGGATCTAATATTATGGGCGCGACTTTGGGATATTGGCAAATTATTTTCACGATTTTGGGAGTGATACTGAGGGAATAGAGTGACACTAACATTCTTTGTCATACAAAGATAATGCAGAGCGAAGTACGCACGGTTCACGTTATTTTCGAAAATGCACCTTTGCAAACGCGAAAATTTCTTTAAGAAACTTTTAAAAATTATCCCAGGCTTAACTAACTCGTCTTAATGAATTAGCAAAGCCTCAAAACATTTGGGTCCAAATCTCGACTTAATAATTTAGCGGGAAATCGATACGTTTCGGTTCGAGTCTCGGCTTAAGAATTTAATTTGTTGTCTTTAATTTGTCGTCTTGTCAACAATAAACGCGTATGCATAAGAAAATATTTCCGAAGAGATAGTATGTCGTATATAATATGATATAACAAGTTATAGAGTATATTAATCAAATATATATAGAGTATACATAGGGTATATATAAAACATATATAAAGCATAAAAAAGTATATATAGCATATAAAGTATATAGAGCATATGAATATGACATGTTGAAATATATCAGTTTAATGTATCATCAAGAAATAATCCGACGAGAAAGAAGCCTGCTGAGTCGAAATTTCAATTAGCCATTGTTATACAAAAATAATCCAATTCAAAAAATTATAAGCTTCTATCAATGGATACTCCATTCATATTTTTTTAAAACAAGCAAAAAGAACTCAAGCCTTATATAAGCTTGAAAGAAATTAAGAAACAGTTATTTATTTTTTATCAGTCACGTCTTTTTGCACATTTTTTTAAGAATTGGGCTAGTCAGTACTCTTAAAGAAATGGAAATGCTCGTTGAACTATTGCGAAAATCTCAGAGCTAAATTCTTTGGTTGGATTATTTTTATGTAACTCCGGTGAATTGCAAATTCCAATTCTTACTTTACTTCTCGTCAGATTCAATGCGATTTACGTCTACGTACATGCAATCTACGTAAAGTGACGCTTTGTGTCTACTATATGAGCGTCTAAATTAAGCGCTCACCATTGCGCGTCGTCCCACGGTGTCCAGGGTCCACCAGTCATCCTGTCGCTGTATCTGACACTGCAATAGTCCTCGCGTCCCACGTCGCCTGTAATTCACTTCCGACCGCGGTAATCTAACGGAGGTTTCATGAAAAATCCCGTCTTTCTTTGGAGATACACTTCGAGTTGTAAATTGCGTATGAAATATCGCGAACTGCATCTTCGAGGAAATGTCGGCCTTTCGGATAAACGACGAGTATGTGCGACGAATTCAGCAAGAGTCTGATCGAGTTGTAGTGCATCGCTTTGATACACGCGCGACGCAAATTGCTTACGAAAAAAACGGAACGCGACGCGAATCCAAGGCCGATCTCGCGAAATCTTTCGACGCGTGGGCGAAATAATCTGTGCGAGATTCTCACGTACAATACGGAATATCCCTAATATAATGTTTTGATGGTGCAGCGTAGTAGGCTGCAATACAGCTCCGCAATACTTTTGCGAAGACAGTTCCGCAATATTTTTGCGGATAACAGCTCCGCAATACTTTTGCGAAGACTATTCCGCAATGCTTTTGCGGATAATAACCCCGCAATATTTCTGCGAAGTTCGCTCGCGACTTTTCCGCAAGTACGGTCCGGTGAAATTCGCAAACCTATCAAATTACTAATCGTGAACGCGAACGTGAATGAAAAATCAAAAACTATGAAAATTGTGAGGATAGAGATAAATATTCTATTCAAAATTCATGCAAAAAAAATGTTACCGCGTGAGACGTCTGTCTTCGTTCGATGGAACTTGTCGTGCGCTGCGTAAGTAAACAACTGCTCGCATATCTGACTTGTGTACATCGTGTTTTCCCGAGGGATTAACGCTCGCTAGCATTGTCTCTATTGTGTCCCGCGTTAGGAAACTCTAAGTGAAAAATTGATACCCGAAAATTTATCGATAATCGTGAAATTAATTTCACGAGCAGTTTAAGTAATCATGTTAGATCGCTTCGTACAGATGCCGCACGATATTGAATTTTATTTAATAACGACCTCTGTACTTTACGAAATGCAATCGCGAGCTCACGCAACAGAGAAAACTGAGAAAATTAACGACCGGTGGAAGATCTATCGAGGCGGGTGATATGATTGCACATTTTCTGTAGCGCAATCTCTGTGGCGCAATTTCTGCGCGTTGGCGCACTAATCGAGACACCTGGAAGATCGCATTCAATAAAACTGAATAATACAAAATTTTGAATTCAGAGCGTATATTCCATACTTCAATGGCATTTGCCAGTTAGTGTTTAATCAATCAAAACTTTCTTCAATAAAAATCATTGACTAATCATTAATTTAAGTAAGTCAAACAATTAATAAATATATATACATTGGAGGAAAAATAATTCAACATTTGCCAAATTTATAAAAATGCATAATTACTAATATTATTATTTGTGAAAGCGATCTTTCAATTGTTTCGAACAGTGTGCTTTATTGGACTGCACATACACACACTACACCACAGTAAAGTAAATCGCATTGATTTATAAACATGCATTACATGGAAAGACTTTTTGTCTTTCTATTACCAATTTTTTTTCTTGTTTGACTCACCGATTTGCCGATCAAGGCAGCCACGTTCTGCTTTCGTTTCTGGAACAGAAAAATGTTTCGCCGATTAGATTCGTGCATTGATTTTGGTTTGAGTGAAGAATTTTACAATATTAAAAAAAAAACAAACGCGCAATATTTTTCACGGTAGGAGCATTTTTCGGAATGCATTCACACTTACAATATTCCACACTTTCCTTTTTCTCGACGTTTCAAATAAATCTCTTTCAAATAATTAAAACAAATCAGTATTTTTCAAGTGGTGATCTTACTCAGGAAAAAATTCTCCCCGCATGTAATTACGATTTAACGCGATCTTTGACTCGATTCAAATTATCTCGATTTCGAGCAAGAGAATTATCAATATTATTGAATTTATAATTACAAATACTAAAGAGAAACTAACCTTCGAGCTAACCCCGCTTGGCCCGAGTCGGATCCTCCGGCGCAGCAGCCCCTAAGAGTTGGCTGGTCATATGCTTCGTCTCTGCAACATAAAGCACATTTAATTTAGTATTATACACGATAATGGCGGCATTAAGGAACTTGATTCCAAACAAAAGAATATCCAGTTTTATTGAATTTCTAATTACGAATTTAAATCAGTGAAACTCACCTTCGCACCAACTCCGCCAGGCTCGAGCCGGATCCTCCGGCGCGGCATCCCCCAGGCATCGCATCCTCTAGAGCCACGTGACTGCGTCTTCTCTATTAGATCTCTGTGACAGAAATTTAATTTAATATCAATTAGTGATTTAATAAATTAGTATCAAATAGTTATACGCGACAGCAAGACAGTGAAGAGAAATTGTAACGGCACGTTCGAATTCCTCCCCAATGCGCAACAAAAAATAATTAAACGATAGCCGAATAAAGAAGTAATAATTCCTGATTAATTATAAGGCGATGATAATAATGTCTGATCGACTACCGTATAATAATGTCTGGTAGTATTAATTAATTACACACGACAGCAAGACGAGATAAGGAAATCGTCGTAACGGCACGCTCGAGTTACTTCCCAATACGTAATAAAAATAGTTAAATGACAACCGTATAAAGAAATAATAATATTCAAATAATAAATGGATGATGATAATATTTGATCGGTATTGAGGAACTCGATCGTAACGTTTCTCTATCTAATAAGTAAAAAAGTAAATGAAACGCCGTAATTACCCGCTGCGGTAAAGCCCACATCTGCTCGCGTGATAAGTATGCGTCTCAAATTGTGTTAATTATTGCCTTAATTGTGGCGAAGTAAAAATGCGGTATCAAAAATTGGCGCGAAATAATTTAGAAAATAACGCGGCAGCTCTCGCGATGCGCTCGCCTCGGCGGCTGATAGCGTTATGGCGTGACGCGCGCC
>NW_022639554.1:898175-898372 GCF_010583005.1 Odontomachus brunneus | reverse complement strand
CGCTGCGGTAAAGCCCACATCTGCTCGCGTGATAAGTATGCGTCTCAAATTGTGTTAATTATTGCCTTAATTGTGGCGAAGTAAAAATGCGGTATCAAAAATTGGCGCGAAATAATTTAGAAAATAACGCGGCAGCTCTCGCGATGCGCTCGCCTCGGCGGCTGATAGCGTTATGGCGTGACGCGCGCCTGGCCGCG
>NW_022639554.1:897428-898165 GCF_010583005.1 Odontomachus brunneus | reverse complement strand
ACGACGGTCTGTTTACCTAGCCTTTGTGGAGCTTAGAGTTTTTGTTAGAGCCATTATCTAGGTATTGCTATTACCAATTATTTAATCATCATTATTTCGTTATTATCGTTAATAATGAATAACAATAACTGGACAACGGTGATAATAACTGGTTAAAGACGAGGTAAAGAAATTGTAACGGTACGCCCGAGTTACTTTCCTATGCGTAATAGCAATAATTAAATAATAACCGAATAAATTAAATAACAATCAAATAAAGAAATAATAATACTCGAATATTAAATAGATGATAATAATATTTGATCGGCATTGAAGAACTCGATCGCGATGTTTCTCTGTCTGACAAGTAAAAAGGAAACGCGGTAATTATCTGTCGCGGTAAAGCCCGCAATACCTGCTCACGTGAAGAGTACGCGTCTTCAGTTGTCTTAATTATCGTCTTAATTGTCGCGGAGTCAAAACGTGGTATTAAAAATCGGCGCGGAATAATCTAGAAAATAACACGGTACTCTCATGCGTTCGCCTCGACAGTTGAAAGTGCTATAATGTGACGTTCGAGCACGTGCTCACGCATGCGTGTTTACATGACCCAACCGCGCGGCCCCCAACCAAGCGCCATTTAGTTAGCGGCACGAGCCGGTCGTTACGACAGTCCGTTCACTTAGCCTTTGTGAAGCCTATATATATTTATATATATATATATATATATATATATATATATATATATATACGTTTTT
>NW_022639554.1:892633-897328 GCF_010583005.1 Odontomachus brunneus | reverse complement strand
TGTATATATATATATATATATATATATATATATATATATATATATATATATATATATATATATATATATATATATATATATATAGGATGTCTCACACTCTCCTCCGGGCATTTTATGGGGACAGAGAACAAGTTGAGGTGAACATAAAAATTCTATACCGTTTTGCGATATTCGCAATAATTATCGAGATATTAATTGTAGAAAATTTGTGAATGATGATGGATATGGTAAATGAGTTATAATAGCGACGACTGCCGTCGTGTACTTATACTTTAGGTTAAATTGAACAAAAAAGTCCTCTACCATTTTCCAAATAATCACATAGATTTTTAATTATTAATTAAAGAAGATGAGTGCATTATCAAGCAAAATCGTGCAATAATCTTCTTTAATTAATAATTAAAAATCTATGTGATTATTTGGAAAATGGTAGAGGACTTTTTTGTTCAATTTGACCTAAAGTATAACCTAAAGTATACACGACGGCAGTCGTCGCTATTACAACTCATTTACCATATCCTGCATGATCATTCACAAATTTTTTACAATTAATATCTTGATAATTATTGCGAATATCGCAAAACAGTATAGGACTTTTATGTTCACATCAACCCATTCTACGTCCCCACTAAATGCCCGGAGGAGAATGTGAGACACGCTGTATATACTTTTACACACATACATACACGTACATAGAACCATTGACACTCCAGAAAAGAAAATCTTGCCTTATCTCGCAATCAATAGTGTTGTTAAACTTCTTACACAAAGAAAATATATTTGAAAATCTATTTGTAGATGTAAAGTTTATTTCTGTAAGTAAACTTTTATTCCAGAAACAAATCTTCAATTATTTTCTTCCTTAATATGCTTGCATTCTACATCAAGAAGAGATACCTCTTTATTAAAAATTTATTTGTGGGAAATAAAATTTATCGCTCTCTTTCTCTCTTTTTCTCTCCCTCACAAAAATAAATTTCATTTAAATTTAAATTTTATTTTTAGAAAATGTCAATGAATAAAAAGATCAATAATTAGGTGTTTTACTGTACGATAAATAATGTCAGCTTTATAATTATCTTACTGAAATAAATTGAATTTGTTTTACACAAATAAAAGATTAAAAAATAGGAAGATTTTCATGAAAGAGTTATGGTAGTAAATTCGTCATATGCAATTCCGAAATTGAGTTTGTTTAATCCTTTGAGTTCCTACATATCTTTAAAGATACGACATTAAATGTCTCTAAAAAATATATTGATTTATTTATCTACAGCACTTCAATCATTAAATACAGCACTTTTAGAGCTATGTAGTTACAATTTATCTTGGAAAACCAACTGAATTTTTATCAATTTTTTAATTGTTTGTAACACAATTTTTAATTCTTCCTTGCTGATATACCTCTTTTTAAATTAAACTTTTAAAACACTACTTACACCTGTCTGATATTCTCTTTTAAGATGATATTAAATTTCTAGAATATATTGAAATTGAAAGAATTAGCACGATTATTCTGACTTGACTATGTTTTTTTTACAGAGATTCGCGCAATTTACATGTCCCGAATCAATGATCGCGTTTCTTCTCAGCCGCGCGACGCATCTTCACCGACGGCCAACGACAATTCTCACCGAGTTTTCGCGCAAAAAGCGGCAGCTCTTGAAGGAATTCGACGGGAATCGACATGGTTTCCGGCTGCCTTCCGCCGCTTCGTCGGGACCGAGTTTCGGCTCTCTCGAAGCGCTCTTCTCTTTTTCTCTTTTCTCCGCATCTCGTGGAATTCGCGATATTCATCCCTTCACCGGATCCCGCGCCGGTTCGCCCGCATTAAAAATGTATCAATCTCACCCGGCCACGATGTTTTGCCGAGGCAGTTCGCCGTGGAATCTTAAAGGTGTTGTAAAGAATAACGCGTTGCTGAGAGTCTAGCAATGACGAGTGAGAGCGGATCATTCGGAATCTGCGTGTTCTTCTGAGATACCGGAAGTATCTCTGCACCAGACGTGTTAATTACACGCATTGTGAGATGTAATACACGTGTATCAGATGTAGATTATATTAAAGATTGTACGCGCGCTCTTACAGAGATCGGCATAATTAACTTTAAGGTTCCTGGGCACTCGCATCGATCTCTCTTTAATGACGTCAGAAGCGAGGAAACGCATGCTAAAAATTCTTGCAAAGTACATCGAGATAAAAAGATGTATCTACAAAATAACACTTGCAATCGATTAAGTACACCTCTCAAATATTCCGAACACTTTCCTTTTGCTCTAACAGTCAATAAATAATAAAATAAAATTAACTCAATAATTAATAAATAAACGTGACATACAATTCTATTTTAACTTATTTTCCTTGTTATTCTGTCATACTCATTTTACGATTATTTATTGATTGTCAGAAAGTGTTCGGAATATTTGAGAGGTGTACTTAATCGATTGCAAGTGTTATTTTGTAGATACATCTTTTTATCTCGACGTATTTCGCAAGAATTTTTAATATGCGTTTTCTCGCTTCTGACGTCATTAAAAGGAGATGGACGATGTGAGTGTCCAAGGAACCTTAATACGTAGTAATTATACTGAAAGAAAAATCTAAGAAAAAAGATATTTAGTTATTTTTTTTAGTAGATATTGATAACATATTTGCTTATACTCTCTCTCTCTCTCTCTCTCTCTCTCTCTCTCTCTCTCTCTCTTTCTCTATTTCCTACATTAACTCTTAAATCCTTTGACCGATTTGCACTAAAAAAATTATTTTATATTTGGAATTTGGTACATACGATTTAGTTAGCATTACATGTTTTTTATTTGTATCAAGTACATGTATTATTATGAAAGTAAAACACAAAGCGACAATAAAATCTTTTGCTTGCAATTATCAAACTTTTGGTTGATTCCGTTTTAAGCAAACTAAAGTCTGACGTATCAAATTTTCATTTCGACAACAAAATCCTTCTTTCAGTAAATTTTGCACAACTACTTTCTAGGATTGTGCGAAAAATATAGGTTACATGAAATCTGGCACCCTTCACTTCCTTCCTTTGATTTCATCTTCTCGACACTTTGTGATAATTTCAGTTCAAGTTCATATCTAAATATAAGAACCTTTGAGCAACGCCGGGTAGTTTGAGCTCTCTCTTTTTCTCTTTCTAGATTTTTAGATATTTTCTAGATATAAGAATCTTTTAGGCAACATCGGGTAGTTTGAGCTCTCTCTTTCTCTCTTTTCTCTCTTTCTAGATTTTTAGATATTTTCTTCTCTCAGTGTTCTCTTTTAATTGTATATGCATATGTATGCATACAGTTGAAAATAATAATATTTTAGTGATATTAATGTAAACATTCTTATTTACTGGACTTTTTATGATTTTGCACATTCAATAAAATCTAGACTTGATTTTTTTTGTTTCACGGAAATTATTTTCTGAAGCCTATTTTTATTACAGCTTTGTAATCTTTTGTGAGTATTCTGCTGATTTCATGAAATATCTATGATCGGAATATAAAATTTACGCAAAGATATATCGCCTTGAACTTATATAAACAATGTATCATTTCGGTTGAAATCCCACTGTGGCCTTAAACAAGTACGGCGATCGAATAGTCGCGAGTAGATCTTCCGTCGAATTTTACATCAGGCCCAGTACGCCGAATATGGTTCGAGCCTGAGGTAGGAGGCTGAGGAAGGGAGGAAGGGACTCCACGGTAGAGGCAGGAACATCACTAAAGTGTCAGCGGCATCACAATTCGCGAGAAGCAAAAGAGCGCTTGTTAGTGGGCCTGGAACCGGCAAAAAAGAGCCAGTTCGCCATTGAGGAGCAAATAAAAATTGCCTGCACCTTCTACCCCCTTCTCTCCCTTCCCGTGCACGCGTCTTACGTTGGAGGGGAAGACGAAAGATTGAAAGGGAGAACGAGCCGCGCGCTGTTTGTCCAGCGAAGGGGGCCTCAAAAGTCCCCGGCAAGACAAAAGGACGATTTACTCTCCTTTCGTGCTTTGATCCTTTCGAGTCGCAGTGCGATAAAACAGGAGAGAACAAACGGGAACAGACACACGTGGAAAAATTATGCGAAGTTAATGATGTGTTGGGAACGGTGTCTCGTGGTCTTCATGTCGCGTATTCGACAAAAATGTAGAAACAGGCAACGATATATTCATCATGCAAACTCGCGCGCGTGGCATTAAAGTATATTGCCCGTATCTAAAAAATAATAATGAAAAAGATTTGAAAAGACTGGGAGATTGATTTACATTGTATCTAAAAGTGATCACGAACAATTTGATATTAATTCAGAGTCTGGGTCTCAAAAGTTAACCCATTTTTAAGTGTAAGCTCTTGAAACTTGATGACGTTAGATGACGTTTTAATAACGCATTAATAGCGTCTCTAATTTCAATAATACGTCATTCGATGTTATCTTGCACTATTTGGGAGCAATTTTAAATCGTATTCTTGTGGAAATGCACGATGTTGTTATTTTTAGTAAAAAGAAAGATAATGAAGGAAAGTTATAACAAAAATCTCCATTTTTATATATATGTACTTTAAGTATTCGAAATAATATATGCAATATTTCATTGTGGTTCAAAGATAAATGCTTGAAAGTCAGAAGTAATATGAAATACATATATATATATATATATATATATATATATATATATATATATATATATATATATATATATA
>NW_022639554.1:881041-892241 GCF_010583005.1 Odontomachus brunneus | reverse complement strand
ATATATATATATATATATATATATATATATATATATATATATATATATATATATATATATATATAAAATTATGAACTATAAATTACAACTATATAACTATAAAAATGTAATGTTAAAATAGAAATATATTTTTATTTAACTGCTTTTATAGTAGTACCTGTTTTTATAGTACATATTAGAGAATATAAAGTTTTATAGTAAAAATTACTATAAAACTTTGTAACCAAGAAATAAATGTTCTATCGTAAATGATTGTCCTTTTATCTAATATGTACGAGGGAAATCCTGGCTACTTATATTTTAGGAACTAAAATGTGTTATTAGAAAGTTTGCTATGTTTCTAGCAAAACTGATTATATTTCTAGCGAAATTTACTATGTTCCTCAGCAAGATAGATCTTGCTGACAATCTACTCCTGAACTACTTAAAAACATAGTAAAATTAAAAAAAATTTATATGAAAAGAAAGTATAATATTCTCTCCATATATACAGAAATACATACCGCATATATAGAAGTATCAACGCGTTTCTAATTTTCATTTACCTTTTGCAGAAATTATACGGGCAATACATACATCTCTCCTTAGACCTCGAAATAATGTGAGTTCTTCAATGGTCAGTAAATACATTTGCACAATTACGGCAGCTAGGATAATATAAAAATAATATAAATGTCCCGAAATGAAGTGTATTTAATTACTCTAACGAGTGCAGCGTCTGGCAGGTGAATTTCTATCATCAGAATTTGCACCAAAATCCCCATTTATGAAATGACCAACGCATTCCTCAATTTTATGTGGTACTAGATGTCCCAATCTTGTCTTTCCTCACTTCGTCGCTTCATGATAGGCGAAATGTGCCGTGTGCCGAACTTCACGCAAACTTCGCCGCTTAAAGCTCCTCGCATTTCTCTCTTCGCGATCCGGCTTTGAGCGGGCGGCGGGAGGTAGAAAGGGGAGACCCGACAGTCAATGACAGTCGGCCAAAACAGCCCGCGGTGGAACAAAAGGAACCGACCACCCCTCGTTCTCTTCCGTCTTTCTCCGGATTCCTCTCGTTCTCCAGGATTTCCCTCCGCCCTCGCCCCACTGGGCCCGCGGGCCCAGTTTCTTCAGCGTCCTACGTCGAATCGCAATCGGTCTTTGGCCGCAGCCGACAGTTTCTCCTCGCCGCGATGTTTCGATACAAATTACATGAAGAGCGACACGGGGATGGGGTAGGGGGAGATAGATAGAGAGAGAAAGAGAGAGGGAGAACGAAACAGGGAATTGGGTCCTTCTCCCGTCCCGGGGACCCTTCGGCGCAGACAGGAGAGACTGATGTTATCATCAACCGTCGCGGGCCCGATCTTTTTGCACCGTAATGCAACCCTCCTCGTCTCCTATATTCCCCCTCACCCCTTCCCTACTTTGTCTCTCTCTTTCTCTCTCTCTCTCCTTCGCGTCGTTCTTCGCACTCGTTCGTGCGTTTGTGATGCCGATTATTTGCGATACCGGGGAAAGGAACGCGCGATAAATTTGGACCGTTTCTCGAGCCGAGATGATTTATTAATACATCGGAGGAAGGCCCGTAAACTCGCGTGTGTAAAGATTGTTTTAAGATTCACCGAGGAATGTATCGTTGTAAATTACGTTCAAGTGCCGGCACCAATTAGATTTTAAGGAATTTACTTTCTTATAATGTACTAATATATTTATATAACAGAAGATACAAGAGCAAAGAGAGGGAACGACGAGTCGTGCGAAAATCAGCTTGCGCGATTATTATTCATACTTATCACAGGAGTGCCGTCATTTGTGCTTTAATATTTATTCACTAGAATCTCATACGATTTTTAACTTGACGTGCACTTTTGATACTTTTTTACGTAACTTTTGATACTTTTTCATCTAACTTTGATATCTTTATATGAAAATTAACGAGAGCATACTTATGTAAAGAAAAATGTATGATTTTATTGAAAAAGAGAAATTGTTTAGTGCCTTATACTAAGTTGCATAAATAGCATCCATACGTTTTAATGTTCGGATACCTGATACCAGGTAGTATTCATGAATTTGAGTACTTAGCTTGTTCCTGTACATAAATATTTAGTTTAAACCATAAAGCAAAGTGTCGGGCACTAATCGATAAAAATTTCCTTTGACTAAAATAATCGATAAAGCAATAACCAAAATGATCAATCCTCGCATCATAAAATCACAAATAATTTCATCAATCGATGAAATTAATTATCAATCAGTGTATAATTAAACATATCAAAGTTTGGTTAATAATTAATTTCATTAATCGATGAGATTATTTGTGATTTTATACATGACTACTGATTCAGATTATCGATTTACTTATTATTTTAGTAAATTTTCATCGATAAATACTCAACTCTGCCATATACTTATACGCTTCTTCTTAAGAGAGATTTGAAGATAAAATTTTAAGGACAACTATTCCCTCCTCACTGTCTATAGGCATTCGATCTTTGCCTAACTTGATTCCTATTGAAGAAAGCTAGATCAAGTGTGTTCAAGAGCCAAGCTAGACAAAGGCTGAATTTTTATACTGAGAGAAAAAAATATCTAAAAAATAAGAAAAATATTTATTCAATTATTTATTAATAATATATTTACTTGTATTAAAATAGACATATGCTTACATTGAGAAAATATTTCTTCTAAATGGAAAAATATATATTTTTCTAAAATCACACCATCGTTTTCCACGAAAGCAATAATTTATTTTGTTTAAATAAGAAAATTTAGATTTAAGATAAGTAAATATGTTATTTTATGTCCACTGAATAAAAAGATTTGTTTCTTTTAGTTGAACTGTCTGATGCACATTGGTGCAATAAGTTATAGTGTGACAAATATATTTTGTTCCACTCTAACTTATTGCATCAGTCTGCACCAGTTCAAGCAGTTCAGCTAAAAAGAACATACTTAACATGTTTTTATTTTTCAGATTTTTCCCCAATGTGTACACTAACATGATATCCTTTTCTAATCAAGTCTTCGCAGCCTCTTGTGAAGCCTACAGTCTGTGGTTGCATAAGTTTATAGTCTACGGTATGGTGCATACATAAGTCTATATGTTTCTATAATTAGCATCAACGCGCCAAGTTAATAAATATTTATGTTATAAATATTTATTTTATGTCCACTAAATAAAAAGATTCGTTCCTTTTAGTTGAACTGTCTGATGCACATTGGTGCAATAAGTTATAGTGTGACAAATATATTTTGTCCCACTCTAACTTATTGCATCAGTTCAAGCAGTTCAGCTAAAAAGAACATACTTAACATGTTTTTATTTTTCAGATTTTTCCCCAATGTGTACACTAACATGATATCCTTTTCTGATCAAGTCTTCGCAGCCTCTTGTGAAGCCTACAGTCTGTAGTTTATAGTCTATGGTATGGTGCATACATAAGTCTATATTTTTCTATAATTAGCATCAACGCGCCAAGTTAATCGCACAAGTAACCCTAATCCCGATGTGAAGGCATGTGTGACGTGTGCTGTACACTTCGTTAACTCAACCGGAGCGCGCGATTCACATTTTATTTTATTTCGCGGATAGAGAACCGACGTTACACATTCCGAGCCGCTCATTATCCCGCGGGTCGAGCCGGAACACTCGCGTACACGTTTGCACAGTCCGTGCACGCTCGTCCGCCGCTCGGCAGCTCGCAATCACTCCGAGCCGGGAATTTGAGTAACGCGGCGTAATTTACGGCGCTCCTTTCCAGCCTCGGCAGGCCGCTCATAATCATTAAGCGGCGGATTCGGTCGTTGCAAACGCGCACCGATATCCCCATATTGGTCGACCGGCCAGGGAAACGCCGATAGAGCGATCGAGTTTGCGCCGGAGTTCGCGCGAATAGACCAAGGAGAGAAGAGAGGAGCTCGTAATCCTTCGGCGCGGCAGTTTCGCGCGGGTTTATGAGGTTTCTTGCGCCTGCCGGCGGTGCCGGCACTAACAGCCGTCACTAATGCGCCCCTTGTTTCACTTCCACCCCCCTCGCACCCCGCACTCTGCACCCCGCGAGAGTTACTTAAGTCAAGTAAAGGCCCTGTCTCCTTATGGCGATCCAGTAAATCGCTTCATCGCGCTCCGCCACGCGGAAACTCGTCGAGCTGACTCGGCCGTCTCGGAGAACCTGCTTGGATCTTTGCGAGAGAGTCTCTTGATGCTTTGACGACCGCATTATCGCCGAAAAAGTTTCGCTTGCACGCAAAAAAATGATTTAGTAATATCAGCTAAACCGCGGTAGCTGATTCAAACTTAGTCAAGAGGCTAATCGTTTAGCTGTCATTGTTAAGAATTGGCTATAACAGCTAAGATGCATTTGCTATGAAGTATAAATATATTAGGTGACATTAAAAATGTATATTATTTCAAGTAGCTAAGAAAATGGCAGTTATTCCTAAATTTCTTATCGTATGCATATATTAAAGAAGTTTGCCGTACAGCTACAATCATTTGTTACAGTCATTTATTTCTAGCAGCTAATATTTCTCGCTGTAGCGCCTAAATTTAACATAAGCGAATAAATTTAGCTACGGTAGTATCGACATTAGCTGTCCCTATTTCAGTGACATATCTTATCTGCCACAGCTATGTTTTAGCTCTGGAAGCTAGTTCTTTTTTTGCGTGTGCCATTGACTTCGGAAAACATGCTTAGATTGCATCTAAAGACGTTCCCCTTGTACATAAATCCGTGAATTTAAGGGAGACCGGGGATATATCGCCTCAGGGATATGTTCATGCTTTTTTGTAATAGTTTTCTTGAAAAGAATAGTGGATATAAAATCGCGAAATGATCTTTTTAGAACATAAATATACTTCCTTGAGTTTCATTAAATTCGGAATAATATTAGAGGAGATTTGTTGACTACCGGGGTAAATTGGCAAAATCGCCTCTGTTATTTTCTTAACAAATTACAGAATTAGGCAAGCAAGATTTTTAAATATATCAAATATAGTTTTGAAATCGCTGCTTGCTTGATTCTGAAATCTGCTAAAGAACAGTAAAAGAATCACTTTTGCCAACTTACCCCGGTAGCTAATTAGCCCCGGTTTCTCCTACAATTAAGAAATAGAAAAAAAAACTGATTTGATAATAGCAGTAAAGTAAATTTTCGATCCTCTCGAAATCTTTTAGCCCTAATTAGCCCCGATCTCCTCCATATAGAGTATTTGACAATTGATGACACATCCGTCATGTTTGCAGGTAGAACTTGCAGATCAAACTGAGCGCAAAATTCTTCTACTATTTTGCAAACACTCATGTAAAATTTTGAGTTATTAATTAAAGAAGATTGATAAGTAATTACGCTTTCAATATTATGGTAAATGGGTTGTGATAGCGAGGCTTGCAGTCATATGTTTGTAGATTAGATTCAACTCAACAAAAAAGTATTTACCATTTTGCAAATAATCACGTAGATTTTTAGTTAATAATTAACGTCGTATAACTAGCTACGTCATTAATGGTCAGACACCCTATATATCTTACTGATAGGCATTAATAATCGATTAAAATAATCGGCAAATCAGTAAATAAAATTAATTCATTGTCATATACGTAATCACAAATAATGTAATCGATTGATGAAATTAATTATTTATCAATGCTGTTTGTTATAAGAAAGTAATGTATAGGATGAATATATTATATGCCCGTACGAAACATTGAACATAATTATTCAATGTAATATTAATCAATGTAATAATCAATGAAATAAAAATTTAACTTATTGTTAATAGATTAAAATTTTAGCTGAGAGAAAGACTCTAAAATAATTGGTAAGTCAATGATCAATATTAATCAATCGTCATATATGTAATTATATGGTTAATTTGATCGACTGATAAAATTAATTATTAGTCAGTGTGATAATCCACATAGCACAGAAATTTCAAAAAGCTTTCAGAAAGATTTCAGGAAGATCTCAGAAAGGTTCAATGTTTCTGAAACCTTTCTGAAAGCTTTTTGAAACTTCTGTGCTGTGTGGGAATTAATTGAATCAAAGTTTTATTTTATTATTTTTTATTATATTATTGATTATATTTTTTATTATTATATTAGATTAGAATTTGATTAATATTACACATTAATTAATAATTCATTTTATCAATTATATTACTAGTAATTACATTACGATTGACTAATTTTTATCACTTATTTCGCCGATTATTTTAGTCAACTAAAATCGAATACTGTCAAGTAAAACTTTAATTTGATTAATTATCATACTGGTTAATACTTAATTTCTAATCAGTCGATTAAATTAGTTATGATTACACATTGTCATTACTGACATGCCTATTATTTTAAACATCTAAAATTTTAATGAAATAATGCTCACCATTGATACTCTACAATGTTACAGTTATGTACTGTTATTATAAATAAATTAAAAATATTCTTCCACGAGAGATGATAACTGGCAGAATGAAATCACGTATATTCGGAGAAAAACATGGTAATGGCGATCATATAAATGACAACTATAAGAGTTTTGCGTATAGAATTATAATATATATAATTTATTGAATATGTATATTAATTCAACATACAAAACTCGTGCAGTTGTTGCCATTATTATCACCATATCATATGTTCCATTATCATATGTTCTTTTCTTTGAGTGTATACAGCATCAAAGTGTTTACGCTACACTGTGAGAAAAAATAGTTGGAATAACTATAATCTCACTATATTTTATAATTCGTTTTGGCTTCAAACATATATTTATAGTTGATCTAAACACGAAGATATAGCAGAATGAATACACATTTATAGTCACCATCTTATTACTCTATGTGTATAATAAAGCACGCTTTGAGAATATAGTTACATGTAACCATATTTTCCAAATATTCCAATTATTGACTATATAAAATATTCCAAGTATTGACTATATAAAACAGTTAATTTCTCTTACAACTTAATATTTGCTACCTTACTATGTTTTTTATTTCAAATAATTATAATTCTTAGTAAAAGTTTTACATGAGTCAGTTATACTATGCTTATATTGCAAATATTACAAACATTATGGTGACATTTACTATAAAAAAGATATTCCTAACTATAATCTTTTTACTATACCATTATAGTTCCAAATATCATACATTTTTCTCTCAAGTATACCCTTATTTTCCCCGAGACATTTTGTAGCCGAGAAATTGTCATACAAATTGTTCAGGTGCCACAAGTGGCATTCTTCAGATCCGGGGATAGGACGGTAAGGCTGGTGCGTTCCCGGCAAAATGTAAAATGGTGTGACAGAATAAATAGGAGAGATACGAGATCGCGCGCCAGCTGACCGTTCCTTGGCTACGGTTCCGGTATACGGAATCGCGCAATTGTCGAGACGACACGGAGAGCCGACGCCGCGTGAGTATCGTCGTTACACCGATACTTTCGCGTTTCTCGAACACGGCGCGAGGTAAATCACGCGGTTGGCCGCGCGGCGATCGGAAACGGAGGACGCGTGCATTCCCGCATGCGGCACCGCTCGTGCCGTATGCGGCCGTACGCGACCTAAAACTCAGCAAATTGGACGAGCGGCGAGTCTCTTAATCGCGAATCTGCCGCGGCGAAAGCCGTCGTAGTCGTCGTCGTCGTCGTCTTAGTCGTTGATTCAGCCAGTGCGATCGTGCGTACAACAAACGCGCGTGGTGCGTGTCTCCGGCTCGTTAGCAACGATCCAAGCAGCAAAACCGGCAACGCGTCGGGTTCTCTTTTGAACAACCGCATCTTTGTACCGCGGCTTCAGATCCCGGCGCGTATCGTTATATTATTATTATTATTATCATCTCGACGTTATATTATTGTTATTATTATCGCCGCTTTACCGTTATGCTATTTTGTGGACGGATTAAATTATAAGAATGTATGTTCAATTAAAAATCGAATAAATTGTTAAAATCAAAAGATATAAGTCGATATCATACTTAATATAAATCAATTCAATATAAATCAATCTTCTCAATACCATTATATTCAATTTCAGTATTAACATCCGAATATTATATTTGCATGATTTCGCATGTGTTGGCTCGAGTAGCCAGATGATGAATATTACACAATAATATAAAATTGCCCTTATTTTTTTTCGTCCATGGAAATCAATGTGATTTATATCTACGCACAGAAAAATATTATTCTGCTGTTAAAAGAAGCAATTAATCAGTTTACTTTCCCTCTACTGAGTAATGCTTATCTTTAACAAAGAATATTTTCTTGATAACAATTTTATGATATATTCATCACAATTTTTGGAAAAACTCATTATTATATACTAAAAAAAAATTCTTCTCTTTACAAAAATATTATAAAACTTTATTGGAAGAAAAGTTTATCGATTCTGTGTAGTAAACAAATCGAATTTTTATTTTCATTTATAATATGTTTAATTAAAGTACTAAGTTTACTAGAGTTGCATTATAAAATATTCTTTAGAAAAATTTTACTGAAAATTTATAGTTCGCGTTACGTATATACTGTAAATTTTCAGCAAAATTTTCCTCAATAAGGATGTTTTGGAAGGCAATCTAGAAATTAGAGTACATTTTGAATAAATTTGATGCTTATGATAAATTTGCGCAAATTTATGTTAGTGCTTTATTAATGAAAAACTCTTACAAAATACTTTATTTATAAAAACTTGTGAAATACTTTATTTGTAAAAAAATTAATGCAAAACATATTTTTCTGTGCGCATACACACATGTACTATGTAATGTGACGCTCTTTATGAGCGTTCATATTGTATGCTCACCCATTTCGCGTTGCATCACATCCATGTCCAGCCAGGTCCACCGACGTCCAGGCAGATCGTCCAGGTGGGTCCATCAACGAAACTGCTTGTCCTGGACTACATCCAGAACTTCATAGCGTCCCACGTTGATTATGCTTCATTGCATTCGCGACGCGACTGATATTCATATTTTAACGACGTTTAACGAGCTCGATAACATCAACATAAAGACTTTTATTTATTTCGGGACGGGAACCTATACGAATTTAATGAAGTACGATGTCGAGAGCGGCGAATTGGCTCAGTAAATATTTATTACGCTGCGATAAACTTTGAGAACGCACTCGTTGCTCCTGAAAAACATGCAAAAAATCGAAGTCCGGCCGTGTCTCGATCGTGAAATCGATGAATATTGAATATGAACCGAGTAAGTGTGCGAAGATTGCTGTAAGTTCGCGAAGACTTCGCAAAGACTTCGCGAAAAAGTTCGCGTCCTGCAATGCTTTTGCAAAGTGCACTTCTGTATTTTAATTACGTGAATTAAATTTAACGAAGAAGTATCTCCGAAACTAGCGAG
Source organism: Odontomachus brunneus (assembly GCF_010583005.1). Taxonomy (NCBI): domain Eukaryota; kingdom Metazoa; phylum Arthropoda; class Insecta; order Hymenoptera; family Formicidae; genus Odontomachus; species Odontomachus brunneus. The sequence continues at coordinate 882,892 of NW_022639554.1, read as the reverse complement.
GCAAATATATAAATCGAAAATGGGAAACCGCGACGAACGCGAGATTTATTAATGCGAATGAAATACTCGCAAATTTTTCAAACAGTGGCGCAATTCGGCGATGCGCATTATACGCTGCTCGAAATAAATAGGAGGGAATACCGAATAAATAATTCTACTGAATAATTCTATAATTTGTATGAGCCGAATGTGAAAGGACAGAACTGAAATGACGCATTTGTGCGGCTATATTTGCCAAAAAATTAAGATTAAGATCAAATATTTAATATTTTATATACATACTGAGTGATGAAGATACAAAAAAGCGATTTCTCCTAGTTGTTTTGAGCAATAAATTTCGTTCGATGACACATACACGTATATGCAAAAAATCTACTAGCAAAATAAATCACATTGATTCCGACGAAATCTTATAAAAATCCACCACCTCAAATGTTCATATTCATTTTTGTATTCATCACTCACCGAACTGCTTCAAAGTTAAAGTCGGCTTCATGCTGCAACGAATATCTATAACATAAGAAAGAATAATTAAAGTCAGTTAAACTTGGAGATTCGGTTTTAAAAATAAATGCTAGATGTTAGTCAATGTTGGGTATTAATAAATTAAAATTTTCTTTGATTAAAGTAATTGGCATATCAATAATTAGGATTCATCAATATTGTCGTGTATAAAATCGCAAATAATTTCATTAATAAAATTAATTATTAATCAAGCTTTGATATGTAATTGATTATGCATTGATTAATAACTAATTTCATTGATCGATTAACTTGTGCATTACATATATGACGACTGCTTAATTTTGATTATTGATTTGCTGATTATTTTATTTAAAGAACTATTTTTAATTGATTAAGACCTAACATTGCCAACAATTTAGCATTATGTAATTTATAACTGAATTATATTGTCGACTATGTGACGATTTTCAATAACAAGGTTAACTAGGAAAATATAGTAAAATTTGTGAACGTACTTTCGAGCTAATCCTACTTGGCTTAAACCGGATCTTCCGGTGCTGCATCCTATGCATTCAGCGAAACAGGAACTACCTTCGAGATATGGTTACAATCTTCACCAGATCTGAAACAAAAAGTAGTTGTCCTGATTAATCATAATATAGAGATATAGTATATTCAATGACAATTAAAATTAAATTAAAAATACAGAGGTTTGTATGACGTTTTTACACACAAAAGAGGATTAGCCGCGGGAGCTACAATATAGCTATGACAATTAAAACATGTTATTAAAATAATATCCTTGTTGCCGAAGTTAAATTTATTAGTTACTCGAATTTCAGCGCTGTAGTAAAAAATATTCGTTATTAGACAGAAAGTTCTAAATAAATATTTTGCTTTTTTTTTAAATTACACTTCCTGTGCTAATAAAAAACACAAAACTGACGCTTCGAATTACAAATCCAAGCCAAGATTTCCTAGTAGCTTTTAATCTAGGCTAATATTCGTTTCAGCGCAAACATAAAAATCAATATCTTTTGAACTAACATGATTACGCAATTTGATCCTTATTCCATAGAAGGACGATTTCACATCAGTCGGAAGCGCGGTAATTTTCCCTTTCCAATGATCTTTGTTTCAAGTCGTTACGATGTCTGCAAGTGGAGTTATCGACGATTTCATCGATTCGCGTTCTAGATTATTCAGCGTTATCACTGTGGACAAGACACGACGCGACGCGTGAATGGAATGCGGAGCCAATTATTATTTCCGGCGAGTTACCTCACACTGTACGCGACGCACACGGTAAGCTACCTCCGGCCGATTACCCCCACTCCGCGGCTCAGATAAGCATAGTGCCCCCCCCCCCCCCCCCCCCCCCCCCCC